>NC_056728.1:85593456-85720956 GCF_019279795.1 Protopterus annectens
CATGGCCAGGTGTTTAATCCCAGGTCGTAGGTTCTGCAGATATGGCTGGAGGCTGAGCAGTCTTGTGGACAACTACTGCTCATACAACTTGTGTCCAGATGTATACAGGACTGGACATCGTGTCGTAACACCAAGTCTAATGTTTAGAACAGATACGTATCCCATGAGGGATATCCAAAAATTGTGGGGACCGATGACCTTCTTTGCTTTACGGCTGTAAGGTAGGGTTATACATGCAAGGGATACATAGTTTGCAATCCTGAGACTGCCTAGGGTGAGACTGCCTACTAGATATGGGTAGGGGTCACTATGTGCAGATATGGCCATGCCTATCTAGCAGCCTGAGTATGGCTGGTTTTGGTGGACATTCAGGAAGGGGGGTGGTGTGCTGTGAAGGGGATGATGGGTATTCAATTATGTATCCAGGTGTTTTGGGGTTGGATGGCTCAGTTCAGGCCAGACCATTATGTGGGTATGTGCTGGTAACGTTTCTGTGCATGTGTATTGCACATTTTAATGTTCACATGTTTGTGGGATTGTATTGCATATGTGTATATTTGTTCTTTGTTTATCTTCCTGATTCACCCACCGCTCCCTTGTAGACCTCCAGTTCACCTATTGTGCATCCAACCCAGTCTCCCCTTGGTGAATTATTACATTACCTGTCACCCCCCACCCCCATATTCCACAGACAACATTCATCCCTTCTCTAGTTGATGGCCCATGGCACAGTCAACAGAACACATTGCATACACTACATATCTTTCGGACCAATATGGTTGTGAGGTCTACACTAACATTTCAGATCATCCACATGCTGTACTTCATGCACATAGGTACTTGCAAATACTTATCTTTCATGACATGGTAGGTAGACCCGGGTGATACCCGTTCATCTATGGACCGTCCTGACAAGGACGACTTAGACTGCGACTGGGTAGATATTGGGCGAATGCTCTGACCATTGGTAGGGTTGCCACCTTTTCATATGACCTGGATGGGACATTTTCATGGCACACATCTGAGTTTACAGGCCAACACATACCCACTGTCATTACAAAGGATAGTACTTTAGTTTTATGCCTACATATAAGCTTTTATTGTTGTAGCAGTGTAGTTGCTTATTCTGTTTCTTGTAACATATAGGTATTTTATATATGGACACATGTACTGTATGGGACTATTACATAACATATGGGACATAATTATGTCCTACTATCGCAGGACATTTCACATTTATTATGATTTTGGTATGGACAGACCTGCCTAAAGGGGGACTGTCCCTCACAATGTAGGACAGGTGGTAACCCAAACCATTGGGCTATGCTTGGCAATTGGCGGCATGCTAACACGATGCGTTTCACTTCCACTTGGTATAACTAGTGACACTACAATGGAATACGGGCACGGGGTTTTATATATCTTTGTTCGAGGGACAGGGACTCAATATTCAGCTACGTGCCTTTGTGTTTACTTCTTATTGTGGTGTTCGCAATGATGTCTTGTATGCTTTGCATACATTTCAGTATCCATGGAGACTGACAGGAGTGATTACTATTAGAAGCAGGCTGTACTAGTCAGCATTTTAGGTTGTGCGTATGCAGCCGACATGTTCACGCCTCCATGCAGTGCTTGGACATGCCCCCTGCACTTGTACACATTTCCTATGCACGTGGCCATTACGGCAGCATGCCTTCATTAATATGCATATGGTGCTGCTGCGCCATCTCTACCACGTATGGTTGGCGCAAGGCTAATGCTGTCCTTGCGCTGAACTTCATGAATCCCTGGGTATATCTTTTTAAAGCATAGTGCTCATATTCATTAAACGTTTCGAAGAAATACAGTCACATGGTATATCTCAGGATCATGCGGCACAATATACAAAAGCAGTCTATAAATATATAACAAGTTAAAATAGCATATAAAATACAAAAAGTCATGAGTCTTTAAATAGCACTTTATATTGATCTGCATCTTTGCTTAACATCTTCCATGTAGTATCTCTTATTTCAAGCCTGTTTGTAAAATCACCTCCTCTACAACCCCTATATCCATTGTCAATCATGGATAAAATAAACATTTTACAATTTACACAAATATAGATGTGACTGAGAAAAGCTTTCTTTGTTTTTTGACACCATATAGATGATCATAAACATTTTGTGACAGTATTATAATTGTTGTTTCCGCACAGTAGTAGACACAGCCAAAACATAAAGTAATGCAAACTATACTTTGGTAATTGCAATTACAGTGTGTATTACTACCAAGAGATATGTGCATAAGTTGTAGATCAGTACATGGAACTTGAGTTTGTAGAACTTACAAACTCCATATCTTTATATAAGCTTTTCTTTGTTAGTCAATGGGTGTGCTATTAAGGTTTCTATCTTTTCTAAAATGTTCTTAACATTTGTTGTTCTATGATAAACAGAGTGTGGCTCAAGACCTACTACAGTAATCAAACCCTGGTTCCTTAAAATTATTGTCTGTTTATTAATGAAATTGTTAATCAAATAGACTGTTGTCTAAAAAATATTTTTGTGACTTTTTTCATAATACTCCCAATCTTAAATCTTCCAACAAAATAGATGCAAAGCAACTATCTGTTATATTCCCCATAGTCATACCATCTACAAGTACTGTATTATAGCTGTTTTTTGTTAAATAACTATGTGGTCAGTTTTATCCCATACTCAAATTCCTTATCTGAACCTGTAAACCTTGTACCATGACATTTGGCCTTTAGGTATATTTTATCTTTATGAATTTTGCATGGCAACAGCTAAAATATATACAATTATTTATAAAAGTTTGTTAAGTAAAAACCTTGTTTTGAAACAACTTTGTGCATTCACTTTAACAGATACTCAAGAAATGAATGGAGCTTCCAACATCACTCAATTTAAAACTGAATCAAAAAAGAAAGACACAATACTTTTATTATTGCCATTAGCAAACTAGTCTAGAGCTTTCCATATATAAAAAAAAATCATCCACAAACCTTTTATAAAACTGATGTTATTAAAAGATGTAAAGAAGGTAAAAGAAGAATGTCTCCCCAGTCAATAACTAAATTCAAGAGTGGAGGAGCTACAGTGACACCCATGGCTGTACCATTAATTTTCAGAAATTATTTAGAATTAAAAACAAAATCAATAATTTCTAATAAGACTTCCTTCAACAAAGTGTGTTCATTTTATGTCTTGCAATGTATGAATGTCGTCAGGTTAGACAAAATATATTCTATGATTTACTCTCATGGTATGCTAGTAAAAATTAATTTCCATGAACAGTAAGGGCATATTTTTCATCACCACTAATGTTGTATTTTCTTATTTATCAAGAAAATTAAATGAATCCCAAATGTTGGGATCTATCATCTGTGTAAAAGAATTGACTATTTCATCAATACATATTGAAATACTTTCAGTTCTACTACTGTATGCAGAAACTGTGGACTTAATGGGTGGATTAACAGAATACTCATGATTTTTTGTTATAGCAAATAGGTCACCAATTTTACGACATTTAACTTTAAGAAATATTAAAACCATCTAAGCCTATGTTGGCTGGTTGTGTTACCTAACCATGTGATATATCACATGACAATGGATTCCTTTAAAAGTTCAGCAGATTTGTGTCATGCCTTATGTGGTCTGAAGAAGGTCTGTCATACTTTGGATGAAAATGCTCAAATTATTAAAACATACTATTTATATGATCACCCTCAGATGGATTCCTTTAAAAGTTCAGCAGATTTGTGACATGCCTTATGTGGTCTGAAGAAGTTCTATCATACTTTGGATGAAAATGCTCAAATTATTAAAATATAATACTATTTATTTGGTCACCCTCAGAGTATAAATGTCCAGTATTTTACAGAACAGGTAACCAAAAAAAAAAACACTGGTACAAAAATGTCAATCATTGACTATATCTGTGTTATATGAAAGTTTTCATGTGAGCATTTAGTAGGTCATTCAAGATAAAAGATATATTACAGGGAATATCCTTGCTAGGCCAAGAGATCATTGATCCATTTTGTTTTTATCACTTGATTCATGTAAAAATCCTCTGATGAAAACCAGAGACAAAACTGCTCTTGAAGGCCATTTAATCCTAGCCAGTTACCCTTTGGTTCTTGAATTAAACTATCTCATTTAGTGTTAGGCTGGCCTTACTCACTCCTTGTCAATAATTATATATTACCCCACATGAGAATAACTGAACTCATACCATAGATAATTTAAGGCATGCCCTTTATGAGATAAAGCATTTAGGAACTGCCTGTGTCATTCAGTAGTACAAGGGGCAGTCCTGAGATAAATTATCTTGTTTCCCATCCATAGATCCAAGTTGCACTTGAATATGAGCTTTGTTTTATATGGATAGGGAGTCTGTTCAGAGCAGTGGTATCCCTTCTGAGATATACCTGTCCTTCAAACTGTGCACCTTATAAAATAGTTGCACATTCTGTTGCCAAGAGAGAAAGAAAGAGAAGGAAACAAATGAAAAGCTATGATGTTCTCCTAGGAAGGAATATATTAGTCATAAAATAAAAGTCTTAGGCAGGTGAAATAAAAATAGTGTTGTGATCTTTCTTCATCTATATTTTTCAGTTGATTAAATGTATATGGTTGTTGATACATAATAATTGAACTAGTCATCATGACCTTCTTGTAAAAAAAACTCTTCAAATATTACACGAACACACGCAGAATTATTGTAATAAAAGATTAAATATTATTAGAGGCATGCTTAACACTTGTATGGGATAAGGTCCAGTATAATTTATATGCCATTTGTAATGTAATATAAAGCTGCAATGCAGGCATTATAATCCATGCTAGCAGTTTTAACCCTTCTCTGAAGACAGGATATATTGAAATATGTGAGGTATACCATCAGGCAGAGCTCCCAATTTCTTAGTTTTCATCTTTTCCAGCTAAGTTTAAAAATCTGTTAAAGTATTTTTGAGCCATATGGATATGGAAGGGAATTTCACTTTTTTTTTGATGAGGCACTATTATTTATAACCATAAATATGTTGTGATGCAGATTTATTATATTAAATAAATACCAAACCCTTGGCCACACAGCTGGAATGAAAAGAAAACTCAAACACTAAAAAACACTAAACACCACAACTGAGATTCAGATATTTTTAAGTGCTTTCATTCTTTACTTTAAGAACTTCATAAGAAACAAAGTTGAAACTCATTGATACATCTTAAATGCAAAACCAGAAATTACATCACTTCAAATTCATCCAATAAGATTTATTCAAAAATTAAACACTTACAAAAATAATTAATTAAAAGACATATGCACAAAATTTACTATCAACATATTGAAGGCATTGTATAACTGTTCTAATAAGCAATACACCTTTAAATAATCTTATACTTAAGAAGACTTTTAACAGAAATTGTTTCATTAAGTCCTGGAGGAAAATCAGCCTTTAAAAAAAACTTACCATTTTAATTTCTATCATCCTAAATATTTGTCAAAATGATACAAACATGTTTTGATTGACTTTTTCCACAACAAAAACACACATTTATGAAAATCTAAACAACCACAAACTGTGTTTAGTCAGGGCATCATTAACATCCTGCTTTTTTATTGCCAAAACATGCTCCCTAATTCTCTGTGATAGTTTTCTGTTTCTCCTGTGTAGAATAAATAAATAATTCAATTGTCGTTACAATCATATCTATCTTTAGATGATAAATTAAATCCACAATGTTTAAAATAAAAATCTGTAGTTGTATTAATGTACCTGCAAAACTTATAGTTATTGCAGGGAACTGTTCCGTAGGGAGATTTAACTAAAGAATGGTTCTTAAAGTGACTCTGTTCTAATAACAGTTTCAAGTTCTTAGTTTTTTTTTATATACAGATTATGAGATAGCTACCCTTGCCAAATCCTGGCTGCCTAAAACAGCCTTCCAGTTGTCACAAATAATAGTTTTAATCTGAAAAACATCAATGATCATAGGAATAGACAGAGGAAACCTTTATTAATGTTATTCTGACTATCAACTTTAGGAACAAAATTTGAAAAAAGAATGGGAGGGAATTTAAGATTTTTAGATCAAATAACTTCTGAAATAAGCTTCAGATAGTTATTAGGCATTCCCACAACTGAAACATTATAATTAACAAATGAACTTCTTTTAAAAAATCATATTCAACACTAATCAATTGGCTAAGCCATATGACTTGACCTCTAAAAATATTAAACTTCAAGAAAGTAGGATAACTGCTGAAATGCAAGTAATTATTCACAAAGGTGTCTTTTCTATATATTCCAATTTCAAATTTCTTGTTAACCACATCTATAGCAATTTTAGTATCTATAAAATTAATAATTTTCCCTTTTCTGCTTAAGTTAAAGTTTAACCAACTAACACTGTCATTGATCTCCTGCAATAAGGTCTCAAATAATTCCATACTTTCAGTCCATATAAACACCATGTCATCAATATGTCTTCTATGAAGAGAAACATATTTAAACAAAGACATTTGGTTTAAATGTTCTGTTTCCCAACAACACATTACAAGGTTTACAAATGCCGGAGCCACTTTGACCCCCATCTCTACTCCAGCAGTTTGTTAGTAAATACTGTCACCAAATTGAAAAAAAGTTGTTAGAGTAAGAGGCACATTTTATTAATATCTGAACTACTTAAATCAGAATACTTGTTCAGATATAATCTAACAAATTCAATGCCTTCTTCCTGATCAGTGGTGGTGTAAAAAGAATTAACATCAGTGGTGCAAAAAAAATTCTGTTTACCATTAAACTCATAACTTTTCAAATGGTCTGAAAACAACCATGAATCTTTCAGATAGTAAGCGCTTTTCTGTGCAATAGGGTTTAAAATGGAGTCCAAATAAGCAGCAGCTGTAACTGTTTTACTCATTGTGGCAGAAACAATGAGCCTAAAAGGAGGCCTCTGTGAATTTTTATGTATTTTGGGTGTGACAAAAATCTTCTCCAACTGCAGTTGGTCAATAAAAAAAAACTCTAACAAATTGAAATCTATATAACCTTGATGTAACAGGTCTAACAACAATAAACTGACCATTTTAAAGTTACACCTAACTCCATCTTTGGAAACCTTTTTTATAATTTTTGGTATCTGAAACAAGACTGGACATGGTATTTTCATAATCAGACATGTTCATTATAACACAACAGGGAGTTCCCTGGAAAACACAGCAGGGGACTCCCTCTTCCCTAATTATATAGACAAAATTTGGAATGCCCTACCTTAAGCTATTACTTCAAAAGTCTCAAAGGTTACATTTAAAAAACTCCTCAAAGGACATCTAAAACACATATGGATATGTTCATGTTCACCCCGGTTTACCTCCCCAATCATACCTGCCCTGTTTCCTAATCTTCTACTCTCTGATTTCAGAAATATACCACTAAAATTAATTACTGCTTCTTCTAATTTCTAGCTTCCTCACAGTGTCACTTTGTGACTTGGCCTATCAGTTTGTATCTATACATGTAGCGGCATTAATACATTGCTAAGCACACTGCAGAAGTGTTTTTTTTTCTTTGTTTTCTTTGAATTTGCTTTTATATTTAGTGTATACATCTTACAATTCCACTCGGTTGTTATACCAACTACATTAAATCTGACTCTGTCAAACTTGCTCTCACTCCAGCTGTATAAAATTGCAAAATATGCTAACTTTTTCTTCTATGTATTTAATTTTGAATTTTTCATACTTATGTACTGATTCATTTTAAAATGTATAAAATCATAAAAGATGCTAACTTTTTTCTTCTGTGTATAAATTTTCATGCTTATGTACTGACTATGTAAGTATGATTGCTGCTGCTATACCTCCTTATAATAGCTTGTAATTGATTTTATGGAGCTTTTCTCCCTGGGCCTCCATTGAAAATGGACATGTATCCAGTCAGACTCTCCCTGTCAACAAATGTAAAATAAAATAAATAAATAAATACAATAAACCATTGCCTTTATCTGCCTTCATAAACCATAAGCCATCACAATTACAAAGCTTTTGAAGTGCTACATGTTCATTATAATTTAAGTTAAAATATTTGTTCCTATAAGTGTATTTGCCTTTCTCAGTGTGGAATATATCATAAATATCTGCTTCACACATTTTGGTAAACAACATTTAAGATGCTATTAAGTGGAGGGTTAACAACACTAGGTTTCTTAAAAGTAGGACTCTGTATGAAGACACACCATTAAATAAAAACTTCAAATTTAACTTTCTAATGAAATGTTTAAAGTCAATAAACACATTTGTAAAATGGGCTTTTATAGTAGGAATAAAAGTGAAGCCCTTAGAAAGTATATCAAGTTCATCTTCAGTGAAATCCTGAGAACTATGATTAAAAATGCACCAATCTGGAATCATAGATCCCTTCTCCTCTCTTGTCGCTTTCCCCAATTCACTTTGCCTCCTCTCATCAGTTGGGACCTGACTACATTTGGGCCAATGGGGGAAAAAGAACTAGAGTTGGAAGTAAAAGGACATTCACTATTGGAAAAAGAAAAGGCTGCTGCTCCACCACTGGAGAAATCTTCACTTCCTCTGTTATTACTTGACTTGGCCATATCTAATGGTACTCCCATAATAAAAGTAACATTTGGACTGTCAATAAATATATCAAATCGGTCTAACAGTCAATCATTGTTAACCACTGAGTTAGGTTCAATGGAAGCCAAAGGATCTATTAGTGTTGAATTTTTCAGAATAAAAGCTTTACAGCTACCATAGGCCAAGGCGTTTCTTTCCAATTCTTTTCTTTTTGTAAATGATAGTAGCCACATTCCTTTGTATCTTAGCATTAATGCCATCATGTAATGTTTGAACCAAATGTAAAGAAGGATGGCTAACAACTTGATTATCTAATGTCATGTTTTCATCTTTAAAATCTGCAATTTATTGCAATTCCACTGGGCCAAAAGCTGAAGAACATGTAACACAGCTTTATTATAAACAGCACAGATCTCTAAATAAATTTTAATGGTATACTGAATGCCATTGAGAAATTTATAAACTTTTAACCCAAGAGGTGCTACTTGCAACTCACAGCATTTATTGAAATAAAAATTCTTAAGTTCTAAGGATTTGTGCCTTAAAAGTTTATTTTCTAACTGGTACCATTTGGTAGTCTTACAATTTGGCAACACATGGTGTGAGGTTCCCATTTTCAAAATTATCATGACCCAAGGAAAAAGGTGGAAAAGTGGTTCGGCCCACTATTTACCAAATGTTTACTTAAGCGTGGAAAGTGTGGAGTTTAGTGTATTTTACAGTTTGAGTTCTCTTTTCATTCCAGCCATGTGGCCAATGGTTTGGTATTTATTTAGCTAATGGTACCCATTGGTTCTTTTTCTGTTATTAAGTTGTTTGTGAAGTGTACATATGGCTGGGTTAGCATCAAGTCTTAACCTCCACAATGGAGGTAGAACTATGGCAATATTTAACAGTTTGGTTTCCCATTCAGAGAAGTCCACTGACAGTGATTCTATATTGAATTTAAGTATTCATTGGCTACCTGATGAATTACTCTCACACAGACATTGAAAAGAGTTATTGAAAATTTTCAAACTCTTATTGAAAAGGTGTACCAGTGTTTTCCAGCGTCCAACCTGTCTGATAAAGCCAATGATGTAGTTCCCTTTTCACAAGAAAACAAAGTTGTGGTTGATGAAGGAGAGTTTCATACAATTTTAAATAAAATGAATGGAACATAAGTGAATCAGTCCTGGTGTAGTGGTTTGTATTTGTTGTGTCACTAAGGCAGTGTTTTTGTATTCTTACTTTTCTACACAGACTTGCAAGCTAATTAGGATTTTCCTCCCTTTGTGTCATGCACATATAGTATGCAATCTGGTTGCTCTGGATTGCTAATCTTCATCCTACAATTTCTATCATGTGTCATGTGCCTTTTAGATCCAGGTAGAGTGCATTCAATTATTTTTCTAAGGAAATAAAATCTATATGACAAACCATTGACAGCTACTGCATTTTAAGTGGTTATAGTAAGCACCTACCAAAAGTTTTAAAAATTATTCATGTAGCATGTGTTTATGCAAGCAAATAAACATCACAGGACATTGGTGGATTGCCAAACCATGCATAAAGAAGACATTCTGCTGAAACATTACAGATTTTCTTTCTATACTGGATATTGAAGATGAGCAAGTTTAACAGTCAAGGACATGCTTCTCTTTGTGATCAGCATTGTAGTCACTGTACTTGTAAAGTATTGAATGTTACAATTGCGCATGTTCCGACATGAAAATGTGTGCAGTACTAGATGCAGTATTAACTGTTGCATGGAGTGCAGACTTTTTCCAAGCATTGTTCCATGCATATAATATCCAGTTTTAAAACAAACACTGCATGAGTGGAGGGTCAGTGATGGAATATTTGCCATGGAACACTATTTCAAAATTTTGCTATATTCTGCTGGAAAGGCTGATGACCTCTGAATATTCAGCACATAACAGAGAGGGTTATGATCAAATCTCTGATCATAACCATGTTATTATGTGATTGTGACATGGATGGCAAGAAATTCTGCCAAGACATTCCCATGTCGAGAATACATAATAACTGGATATGGTCAGTTAGACTCAATCATAGTACATGACGTTTTATCTACTCCATGTACTTCTACTTACAGAAAAAAATGCAAAGTGTTTTACCAGGTTTGAAAGCCAGTAAATAAATTAAAAGTGCTTCACATAGGTGGAAAGTAAATACAACAGGAAGAAAAATTCAAGGACAGTTTATGAATGCTGTTTTAATTCAATTTAATATGCTACTTACAGACTGATGTCTGTAAACGTCAGTGACCAGAACAAAAACATGAGGTAAGATATTTAGGGACAGTTGACAGTGAAGAAATGTCCCTTGCTTGAGACCCAACCATAACATCACTTGGTGTGTGCAATTATTGGTACACACCTCTGAAAGTGCTGTTATGGTTGGGTCCTGCTCTACAAAAACTCTTTAAAGGTTTCCCTTTTTCTGATTTTGGAGTGAAATCACAGCACTACATGCCCTGCAAAGTTCTTACTTGTCAGAAACTCAGTTACTATGACTATCAGTAATGAATCAACCACCTTGGCATAGAAGGATACAAAAATGATTGGGACCAAAGAGGAATGTGTGTTTCACACTGAGCTGATCGAAGGAAGGACACTGAGGAAACTCGGAACTATAATATATAACATTAAGTATCCTGTTTTTTATTTTGTTCTTTATTTCTTTGTTATTTATAGCACTTTGTGTACTGTGTATTTTTCTAGCTAGTTTCACTGTGTGTGAGGTATTAACTGGAAATTGTCCACTTTTATTAAGCATCTGTTGGGTTGTTTGTTTCTGATAACTTGTTGCAGTTAAACTCTTTTTTCTAGAGGTTCCTTTAGCCATTTAAAACTTTTATTTAAAGGCTCACTGCTGATTTTCAGCTGTGAGAAACATTTCTGCAGTTTGTTCTAAGTAGTGGGGATATTTGTAACATTTCCATATTCAGGCTTGTATTTGGGCCTAGTGTTTGTGGAGGCTGTGTGTCTGAGCACATATTCAGGGACATCTTGGTTTAGCCAAAGCCATCAGCCATTTCAGTGAGAGAGAATTGTTTGAGGTCATTGGCTGACTGAGGTCACCTGGACTACAGCTTAGACTAAGCACCTCATTGGTTCTTTTGAGATTTCTTTCTTAAAAGCTGTCTCAGGTTTCAACTTTCTGTTACCTAAGAAGTTCAGTTCTGAGTGGTCTGCCATTTCACACTGAGCTGATCAAAGGAAGGACACTGAGGAAACTCAGAGCTATAAAATATAACATTAAGTATCCTGTTTTTTGTTTATTTTGTTCTTTATTTCTTTATTATTTATAGCACTTTGTGTACTGTGAGCATCTGTTGGGTTGTTTGTTTCAGATAATTTGTTGCAGTTAAACTCTTTTTCTAGAGGCTCCTTTAGCTGTTTAAAACTTTCATTTAAAGGCTCACTGCTGCTTTTCAGCTGTGAGAAACATTTCTGCAGTTTGTTTCCCACCCTCTCTCCCTGTTGGTATAGTGTTTTTATAGTTGGTGGCTTTGCAGTTGCCCACCCCTAGTGTAAATTTGATCTGGGACCCTCGTCCCAGTCTAGTGTCATTACCTTATTCTAACCAGTACAGGGAGAACATTTGAGAAGGCCAATCAGCTTAGTTTCTGCTACTCCTTTCTCTCTTTCCTTTCTCTTTCCACTTAAAAAAAAAAAGATCTGCTTTTACTGTATTTGTGTTTCTTCGTACTTTATTTTGCTTTTGCATCATCTTAAAAGTACTCAATTGTATTTATTACTGCTTGGTGTAACTCATTCTAAGCCTTTAAGTTTAAGCACTTGGGCTTCAGATCAGTTGTTTTACATTAAGAAGGTTTGTGGTCTGCACTGTAGTGGCAGAACAGGTAGCTTACATCCTTCTAAGTTGGGAACTGCTGATTGAGGGCTCAGTGTCTGTTATTCTAAAAGTATTTTAATTCTGGTTTAAGCACTTGGGCTTCAGGCCAGTTATTTTACATTAAGAGGGTTTGTGGTCTGCACTCCTGTGGGAGGAAAGGCTGGACTCTGCCCTTCTGAGCTGGGAATTTCTGGTTAAAGGCTTATAGTGCCTGCATATTTGAACTGCGTCTTATTGAAATTGGTGCACCTTGTTTGCTGTAGCATAGACTAGATCCAGGCCTGCTGAATCTAGTTCTGTTTGTATGCTTGTCATTTCCCTGAAACGCTAATTCCACCTAAAACGCGGCTTTTCAGTGCTTCTGTGGATCCCTAGTGATATCTGCATTGCTTACTGTACTTATTTCCTTGTTTCACTTGAAAGAAAGTTACTGTTTGCTGTTTTTGCATTTAAGTTACCTGTAACACATTGCATTTAAGTTACCTGGCACTTGCTCACTAAGTCAGCACTAAAAAATTAAAAGCACTACACCCTCACAAACTCCCCTTGAGTACCTTGTTCCCCATTGGCCCTTTTTTCAATTATAAAGGATTTCCCAATACTATTCTAGCATGTCCAAAGGTCAGTTGTCAATCTCCTCTCCAGTCCAGCTGGTGAATCTGGGAATCTTGAGGCAATGTTACAACTGCCTCATGTACACAGACAACCCTCTCCTCCTCCCAACAAATTCCAACACATGTGAGAGATGCAACCATATAGCCAAACTAGAGGCTAAGCTCTCTCAACTCAGTACTGGCATAACCAGTCAGGAGGAGAAGGAAACCACACTCACTACAATTCCAGTCTCACATAGACCTACCACGACAGCAAACCAAACACATAAACACACAAAAACATACTCGGAGGCTCTAAATAAAAATCTGCCTAAGCAGCAGAGACCTCCAAAGCAGACACCCAAGCAACCGCTACCCCAAAACAAAACACATGCAACACATAGCTTACAAAGCCAGTGTGCTGAACAGTCACAGCCCTTAATGCTAAACAACACACCTGATACACTTGTAATAGGTGACTCTATCGTCAGGCACACTGACATCCCGCTCACCAGGCTAAACAAGGAGGAGGTCACGGTGAGCTGCCTGTTGGGAGCTAGGATCTGCCACATAACACAAGCACTCAGGTCACTCCAAGGCAAGTACAAGTATGTCTCAGTCATTGTCCATGCTCTTGTGAATGAGGGTTGAGAGGGTGGCCTACTGGTTAAGGTGTTTGCCTTACAAACACAAGGTACAGGGTTTGAATCTTACAGAGGATAATTGGCTAGGCTTAAAATGGCTCACAAGGGCAGTTTGAACCTATGAGACGTACCTCCCTGGACTACATGAAAAGAGACAAAGAGGAGCTCTCTGAGCATGTAGCCCAGGCCGGTATGACCCTGATCTTGAGTAGCATCTTACCCTCACCAAGAATGATGCCACAATATGAAGACAAGATGATCAATTTCAACAATTGGCTTAAGTATTGGTGTCATTCAAAGGGGATCCAATGCCTGTCAACCTGGGATGACATGCTCGACAAGCCACGATGCTTCACTAGGGACGGCTTGCACTTGTCACCCCTGGGCTTTCAGATATTGGCAAAGGCTGTTGCTACCCCCATAGTGCCTTTTTTAGGCAAGGCTCAAAAGACAAACCCACCTCCATAGGTATCACAAGGGATAAGAAATTAATGCTACTCAATGCCAGAAGTCTAAACCTCAAGATGCACACACTCGAAACTCTCCTTAGCATGGAGAACATCGATATCTGTGCAGTAACAGAAACCTGGTTCAAGGCTCCTGAGAGCATCCCAGCACTAATAGGTTATAACTCATACCATGCTTTTCGGCCCCAAAACCTGGACCGAACCACAAAAGGAGGGGGAGTATCAATATTCGTCAAAGATACCCACACCTCCAGGTTGGTGGCACAGCACGAAGCATCAGAGGCTATCCATTTGCAACTAACAGTGGGTAAAACTGCCTTCCAGTTTATAGCCTGCTACAGACCACCCTCCCAAACCCAGGAACCCCACTTGGCCTTCCTGAGAACACTGGAAAATATGAAGGTCTCTCCAAACACCATTATATTGGGCGACTTCAACTACCCAAACATAGACTGGGAGCATTACTCTAGCTCCAACACCCTAGCCCAAAGGTTCCTAGAATTTATAAACTCAAATGCTATGGAACAACTTGTTACTGCTCCCACAAGAGGGGAAAACATACTGGACCTGATCATCACCAACATGGGGACTCTATGCTCCAGACCAGAAGTGTATCCCTCACTGGTAAGATCAGACCATAAACTAATCTCACTGGATATTCACATCCCGACCCACCCCCTGCCCAGAAAACCACAGTGAAAAACTTCTCTAAAGCAAATTTCACACTCCTCAAAACCGAGGTGGAATCCTTCAAAGCCCCGGCCTGTGGAAAATACAGCCCAGACCGCAGAATCCTTTATAAATGCATTCTATGAACACCTTCAGGAATGCATGGATCATGCAATCCCAAATAAAACCAAGACCCAATCCTCCAAAGGCAGATGTCCTGTCTGGTGGACCCCAGCCATAAACAAACTATACAATAGAAGGAGGAAGCTACTACATGATAGAGCAAAATCCCAAAAAGGGAAGGCATCTCTGATCAGTATTAGCAAAAAACTACGGGCACTCATAAAATCGTCTAAGGCCAGCTTCGAGAGAAAAATTGCACAGGACACAAAGGATAATCACAAGACTTTCTTTAGTTATGTTAGGAACCTGGGTGGGAATTCCCAGATATGCTCAGAATTAGTCCAAAATGACAAAAAATACACCAAACCCACAGACATTGCCAGCATCCTAGCTGACAGGTTCAGTGCAAACTTCTCCCCTCCTCCCCACCAAAGGGGCAAATATCTATTCCGGCAGAGTGCTGCCCCCCCTGACATATCAGATGCTCAGGTAAGAGCCGCCCTCTCCAAAGCAAAAAACACAGCATCAATGGGACCAGATGTTGTCCCGGGCTGCGTCCTACATGAACTCCAAGAAGAGCTAAACCCAAGCATAAAACTACTGTTCAATCTCAGCCTTACTACAGGATATGTACCCAAAGAGTGGCGTACAGCAACAGTGGTCCCTCTCCACAAAGGCAGTGCCTCAACGGATCCTGGAAACTATCGCCCCATAAGCCTGACTAGCTTGGTCTGCAAAGCTATGGAAAGGATCATCATGGACCTCATAAATAAAGATATTGGGGACCTACAGAAACTGGATCCTACCCAGTTCAGCTTTGTTAAGGGCAGATCCTGCCTCTTAAACCTGGTCGATTTCTTTGAAACAGTCACCAAGGCCATTGACGAGGGGAAGATGGTCCACACAGCCTACCTGGACCTCGCAAAAGCCTTCGATACAATACCCCACTTGGGCATTATAGATAAGCTCACCAGCTTAAATATAAACCCCTATGTCACTAGATGGGTTGCAAACTGGCTCAAGGACAGAACCCACATGGTTAGAATTGCTGGAGCCATGTCAGACTCCAAACCAGTTACAAGTGGCGTCCCACAAGGCTCAGTTCTGGGACCTCTCTTGTTCGGTATATATTTCTCGGAGGTACAGGCCAAAACGGAAGGACTGTGGTTGACCAAGTTCGCAGATGACTGCAAACTGGGTGCCATAATCGACTCTCCAGCCGACACAAGCATCCTCCAAAAGGGCCTCATAGAAACAGACAACTGGTGCCAGAGCCATGGCCTCAAGCTAAACACCAAAAACTGTATAGTCATCCCCTTTGGCAAAAACAAAGTGCCCACAAATTACCACATAGTGGTAATCCATTAAGTACAGAAGAAGTAATTAGGGACCTGGGGACCCAAGTTGATAGCAATCTCTCATTTGACAACCACATGGCCAAAGTGGTTAGAGAAACATTTTATATAGCCCACCTAATCATGAAGGGATTCACATCTAGATCAGGGGAGGTCATCGTGCCTCTTTACTCATCCCTCATCAGGCCCATAATTGAGTACAATGCCCCTTTTGGGATGTACCTTACCAGACACCTGCAGCAACTGGAAAGACCCCAAAAGTACCTCACCAAGAGGATCAAAGGGCTCAAACAGATGCCATATGCTGCTCGGTTAAAGAAACTCCAGCTCTACTCAGTGGCATACTGCCTGCACAGAGGCGATCTGTGCCTGACATATAAAGCCATGTCCAACCCAGAATTAATGGACATGCTGCACCTCAGAAAATCCAAATCCCATCGAGCTACGCACTCGAGAGACTTGAACCTCAGCACTGAAATAAATAGGACATGCTGGAGGGACAGATTCATAACCCAGAGGCTCCCTTCACTCTGGAATAAAATCCCAGTCCAGGTTAGGCAGAGTCCCTCATTAACTCTCTTCAAGAGGAATCTTGATGAGTGGATGGAAGATCGTAGGTTTACCCCAGGTATCACTTCTGTGTCACTGTTAGACAGAGGCACAGTATACTAACCTCGAAAAAGGGCATAGCAAAATTAATTTAAAATGGGTGGTGAAAGCCAAACACACTCTAGCTAGGCTTATAAATGCCCTAGGGCAGATAGCCTAGTATGAACCTATGAACCTGTGAACCTAATGTGTGTAATTAGTGATCTGGGCAATTTATGTTGCATGCCTGGGGATGGACTGGAAGGATCAGTTGATGACAACTCAGGAACACTGGAAGTGTGGGAAGGGAAAGGCCATGCTGAATAAATGCCACTTGATTGAGAGATAGATGGCAGTCTTAAGCCAGCAGTGTTAGATAACCGTTTACATTACATTTTTACCTTGGTCATCGGCTGCCACATAATATCATGTCAATATCATTGCTGAATATTACATAAAGGAAAACAAATCTAAGCCAGATGGCATCTGAATTTTACCCTTCACTACATGCTAAAAAGATGAGGTTACTAACAAGGTATTCCATGTGAAGCCACCCAGCTATGTGATGAAGGGTGCTAATGTAACATGTCATAGGAAAAATAAATAGTTCATAGGCTAAGACTAGATGTTCAGATTGGTAAAAGACAAAAACAGTTCTAAATAATATTGAACTGTCAGAGAAGTCAAGGTAGCTTTTATTAAAAGGAATGTAAAAGCAGTTTGCAACCAGAAAATACGAAATCATAATGAAATCTATTAGTGCTGTTTAATTATCCTAGCATGTTTTGTGTTTAAGAAAAATATGACAATCAAAGAAACAATATTTAATACTTTTATTATTATTCAGTTTAACCAAATTTAATTATTTTATTTCAGTTATTATTTGGTTTAATTTCTTTTTAGGGCTCAGCTTAAGTTTGAATCCAGGTCATTTTTATTAGTCTGTGCTTTTGCTATAGGGCATAAAAGTAATAAATATGTTAGGTTTTATTTTCATAGTAACTAGTGGAAATCAATTCCTTTCCTGTTTGTGCTTGTGTATTTTGGAACATTATTGGGTCAATAGGATAAAAAGCATTAGGCCAAGTGAGTAATTGCTCATCAGGTAGGAAGGAGGTAGTTCATGTGGGAGAGTAATTAAAGGCTTTTGTATACTCCAAGGTTATTCTTTTATCATTATCCTAACCCTGAAGTTACTCCACCAGTATTTCTCTAAAAATATTTACCATATTTGTCTTGGAATGTTAAACAATTCTATACAACTGTACCACTCACGAGTAGCCAGTATCAAAAATGGTCATTAAATCTTAGTTTACATTCATTATTTTCTGAGGTCTTACAAGGGCTTTATTCTTTCAGTCGTGTTTTACTACTCTGAGCCAGACTAACTTCAGGCAGAATTCCTTCCATCTGAAGCGATCATATACGAGCAGAAAAAGAATATATAATGCATAACAAAGAATACAGTATATGCAAGACCAACACAGCTCAGTCTTATTTAAAATATGCATGATCAGGATTATGTTTTTTTTTTGTTTAGGAATGTAGGTAGTGTAATTATGAAGCATCTGTAAAAAAATCAGACAAAGTATAAAACATCCCCCCTTACTTTATTTATTTATTTATTTTGTCTGATCTCTTACAGCGATTTGCAGTTGTGATGATTCCATTATCAGAGTTTAAATTGCTGTTTGGTCTACCGGGAACATTCTGTGACAAATAGTGGGGAAGAATGGAAGGGAAATAACACAAGGTTTGAGAGGCTGACATCTCTTTATCCTGTCTTCTAAGCTTCTACAGCAAATTTCAGGGATGAGTGGGAATTTGCCAGGTTCCAAAGTATGGTAACAGCTCTTTCTTATGCCCCTTCTTACCTAAAAAAATATTCTTTACAAAGGAGTTTGATGGTCACTGGCTGGGTGCTCAGCACTGACCCTAACAGGCGACAAAGAGGTGTAGAATGTAGACTGGTTATGATACATACTCAGTACTCAAGTCAAGTGAATATTTCCAACAGTTATAGATGCACCTGTAATTAAGAATTTGTTTTATATTGATAAAGTTTGCCAGTTAGAACAAATTCCTGCATTTGTTATCAATAGACTGTGTTTGAAATTATTCTTCCACACCTTTAGCCTAATTAGGGACATATTTGAATAAAGTGTTTAACAAAAATGACTAAGATAATAACCAAGGACTCATATGACAATCATCTACACCATGTCAGTGGGAACTATTGGTCTTAATGCTTGCCCCCTTATAGGGGTCCCAACACGCACGCGCACACACACACACACACACACACACACACACACACACACACACACAAAATCTTTAAAACTGTTGAAATATATACACTTAGTTTGGAGGTCAGTTCCTATACTTCCTAAAAATAGATTGACTATTTTCTCCTGCCAGCAATTGAAATCCCTACTTCATGACTTCTTCCCCTGCTTACTTCATTTTGGCATTTGAGACATAAGAAAATATTTTTTCTGAAGCAGTCTGTAAGCACTATACAAGTATCATATAGCATAACTTTTATGTAGTGTATGGGGCAATACGATTATACTCCAAAATCAAGGGAAAAGACAAGCTTGTTGAGCATCTCCTCATTGCAGAATGAAAACTGGTCAGCAAACACCACAGAAAGCAATGTCTGGAAAGTGAAGAGAGCTTTAAAACATATTTATACTAAATTACTAAATGAAGCAGATAAATATCTTTTAAAGCTGTTAGTATTTCTGCTGTTTTTTGCAGTGACTGCTGTCTGTGTGGCAGAAGCTAAGTGTGTTGCACCTTTTAATGCTGTAAAACACTTACAGTTCTCATAACATATTACATGAGAGCAGATAAAGCTCCATGTAGTACAGAGAACTATGATGAGATGTCTCTGATCATATCATTAAATTTTATATGTTCTTGACATGGAAGTCTGTATTTTCTATATGAACTTTGTCCAGTCTTGAGGTGAATTTCTTAAAATGTGTGTCTGAAATATGTAACATGTTATTTAAGATTAGAGACCTCATCATAGTCCTCTATATTTGTTATACTGACATTACCATAAAGAAACTGGAAATTGTCTTTGCTGGTTAGAAAGTCAGCAGATCAAGTGAATTACTCTTTGATATGCTTTTTCAAAGACTTTTACTTTATTCTGATGTTCATGCAGTTTAGTTGCTGCCATATTTTGTTCAACTGTTTGTGTTGAAAAAATTGCAGCACTGCTATTACAGTCAATAAAATTGTAATGTTATACATGTGAAATGAAACCAAGAATCCTCCTTTCATAAACACATCACAATGCTGTATTTATGTCAGTTTCCTACTGATTTGTCTTTTCATTGCATGTAACATTCTCTATGTACTGCAAAGTATCTCTGTGAGACTCAACCAAAAACCAGGTTATGCCTAGTTTGGCGTTCCTAGTCAACAAGTGAAAGTAAATTAAGCAGTTAAAATGTCCCATTACACCGATCCATTATAATGGTCACCTTGATCCTTTAATACTATTATGCACAACAGACTAAAATGTATGCCTTTTGTTTGGGAATGAGTATAACCAAAATAACGTAATGAACAGGAGAACAATGGTAAGTGAATGGTGGCAAAAATAATGTTCAATGCTGGACACTCAGAGTGTCTTCTGCAAATAACTTGATTTATAAAAAGCAAGTGCAGGGAAATGAGACTGTGCATAAAGGGCGAATGGGCTTGGTTTTGAATAACATGCAAGAGGTAACATGGTTAAACAAGAATGTCCTAACAATAAGATGTACTAACTAAAGCTTTTGGGGTTTAAAATGCTTTGCACATAACGTGTAAACAAAAACGTACTGCTGATTTAGCAGTAATGGAAATTGAGGTAGCCCACCTGACATCTCCCACACTAACAAAGCAGTCCGTGTGATAGCCTAACATGTCAATTTCTTTCTTTAATTTTATCATAACACTGACTTGTTTAGTGTTTTCAAGAATGGCAATCCAACAAATAGGCATTGCCATTGGGAAAAGGTTTCCAGTAGTAGCCAGTTTATATGGAGGTCTCCCTTTCAGACAATCTACGTCTAAGAAAGGACAGTAGGTTTTATGTAGTAATTTGAAGGTAATGGTCTTTCAGAGTAGTATAACTTTTGCTGATAGTGGTAGCCAATAATATTTGTAGAGCATAATACAGTGGCATTTCCAATTATTGGACAGGTGAATATGGTACACTGGCTGTTATAGCTCATCTTGCTTCTAATGTTAGTAAACTGAATATTAACTAATTTCTGTAGAGAGAGAGAAGGAAATCTTAGAGATGTGTATAAGTCCTAAATATTACTGAGATGTAGTTACTGGTAAGAAAGATCTACTGAAGTTATAGACTCTAATATTGGCTGCATTCCTAAGACTTTGAGAAATACCATTTAGCATTATATTAGTTTTTTCTGTTTCGATTACATGCTTATTTGAAGTAAACTAATTATATAGTGCCTTTGAGTCTTACTGTAGTGTCTTGGAGATGGACTGCAGGTTTTTGCCAATAATGTTTTCATTTGTGGGCTACAGTTTATACAGATGAGCACCAGCTTGTACAACTTCAAGGAATCTGTGAATTTACCTCTCCCGTGCAGTGATGCACTGATGCTTCCCTTCCATCTCCTGTCACTTCTTTAGGATAGTGGGTACCCTGAGGTGGAGACCATCTCTTCTGATGTGTGTCAGTGCACCTACTATACATTTTCAGCTATTTACCAGTGCAGTAGGAGTGAGTGTCAGATATTGTATTCATTAGTGTTTTTGTTTTGTCAGACAGACGGTTGTCTATCAAGCAGTGGGTTGGCAGATAGCTGTCAAAAACACCCATATTACCCAGACAGACAGCTATTAACATATGACACAAAGATTTAAAAAAATGTAAACAAGGCACTGACATTCATTGCTTAAGGTTTTGGGCTCACAGTTTCTTGTGCTTACCTCTGGTCACTGTCTGTGTGGAATCTCTATGCTTTTCCAGTGTGTATATTTTCTCTTGTAACTTTGGCTGTCTCTTACCTTAAAAGTCATGGTAATTGACAATATTTATTTAAGAAATTTACAAACAAACAAAGCAAACAAAAAATCACACACATATACTCATGAATACTAACAAGTGTCTGCCACACATGCACTGACATTTGTGTCCCACTTCATACGCATACACGTGCTCACTCAGACATCTGCACTATACACACACTCGTATACGCACACGTGCAATGTAATGCATTCATACTTTCTCTTGTGAGGTAAGTTGTAACACAAGAATTATGGAAGAACTAGTTTATTTCCCCAGTTAAAATATAAGCAACCTAAAATCATTGTTGAGGCCAGACATACTGTAAAAATCATGTACATTTAATGAAATGTATTTATGGATTTGCAAGAAATAACTGCTTACTTTAAATGAAAAAACAAAGCTATATTAAAGGCCCTACCTCATGAAGTCATGTTAAAAAACTTGGCAAAATTTTAAAATAAACTTCTTGATTTAATAAAGAAGTATTTTATCATGCACTACAACAGTACAATCTTCCCAAGGAGGCACAGTTATATGCTAAAACAGATTAGATTTACATGTTTATACTATTGAGGGTAAACATTCACATCTTAAATATGTTTACCGATTGAAGACGGATAGTTGAACAATATTGTATTTACTTTTGCTTTCAGGAACTTGATTAGGGTCTCAAATCAGAGAAGGTCACCCAACAGTATAAATAATTGTTCAGTATCACTTAGTAAGAAGCTAGAGGTTGTGAAAGTTAAAAGAATGCCAGCTGCTTGCTGCAAGGTTATTCCCAGCTTATTATACAAATACTGAGTTCACTTCACAATCTCCTTCTGAAATGTTTGCTTTATTTGTGTTAAAACATTCAACAGTATTATACATCTGCATCTCCGGTATCAAACCAGTCAGTAGACATTAGTTTGTATTATACATCTGCATCTCCGGTATCAAACCAGTCAGTAGACATTAGTTTGCTATCATTATTTTTGGAGTTGTTTTTTATTCCCTCCCCTTTCTTTTCACCATTAGGCCTTCATCATTGCCGTGTTAATCATTTGTTTCCTCAGTGACTTGTCAAAGCATCTTTGGTAGCTGGGCAATTCAGGTCAAAATGAGGTACTATATCTGTGGATGGTTCTAAATTTACTGTGTGTGCCAGACAGCTGGATTGCCCTCAAAGTGACCCATTTCAGTCATATATCATTCCAGAGATAGCATGCATGAATAATCTATTCAGTGTTCTGCCATACAGGGCATAGCATAACTATATAAAAAAAAATATCTATACATTTTATATGATGTAAACAGCCAAGGTATGTATATTGTTCAAAGTAGTTGTGGCCTTTAAAATGTGTATTGTTTCATTAAACTAGGTAAGGCACTTTCCTTTTTTCCTTGTTTCCGTCATTCTGGGTATGCAAGTTGAAGTGAAAAATGTGACTGTGAATATTTAATATGAGATTTTAAGTTGCTGCCTAAACCAAAAGTATTCATAAGTAACATACAATTTAGAAGAATAAGAGAAAGCCATGAAAGAGGTGGAAGATTCTTAACCTTCAAGCTTACTGCAGTAGGGTTGCCACCTTTTCAAATGCCCAAAGTGGGACATTTTTGTTACAAACGTCAGATTTTGCAGGGCAAAACATACCCAAGGCCAGTGCAAAGGACAGAACTTCACTTTTTTGCCTAAATGAAAGCTTATTCTTGTAGCATTTTAGTTGCTTATTCTGTTTCTTATAATATTTAGGTGTTTCAGATACAGAATAACTGTTTTATGCAACTATTACATAAAATATAGGAAATATTTTTGTCCTAAAATCTCAGGACATTTGCCATTTTTTCAATTTTTTTGCAGGACACAGCTGCCCAAAGAGAGACTGTCCCTCGCAAAGTGGGGCAGGTGGTAACCCTATACTGCAGAGATGCACAGTGATTAAGTGGGTGATTACAAGATTTTAGAATGTATGCTTAACTAAAAGTGACTTGGCTCCCTTACACATGTTTCATGGTCAACAATGTTATGTATATTTCTTCTGTATTAACCACAGTAGATGAAGAACCTGCCTTTCCGCTGTGGCAGTCTTCAGTACATAAGGAATGTGGGTATTTCTGACTGGTTGTAGCTGTTACTGTGGTAAACAACTTGCTGCAGCAACCTTTCTAGAAACTCAGGCTGCAAAAGTTGTAGTCCTTGTCCATCTAACTCTATAAAGGGTTGGATTCCCGATATCTATAGGAGTTGCTGGCTAGTATCAGCCACCCTAAACCTTCTACTCAGTCACCTTAGGGCTGCTGGTTCTACAGGCAGGGCTGAAAGATTCCAGAATTCATTCTTTTTGGCTTACTAGGAATGTACCTCTCTAACCTACAATTAGTTATGCTGAGATCATTCCAAATTCTGAATGGTTTTAAGCAGGCTTTAACTACCTGTCTTTTTGACTTATAGGTTCTTAGGTTCATAGGTAGGTATTAGGCTATCGGCCCAAGGGCCTATGTAAGCCTAGCCAGCAAGGTTCCATGGCTTACGCCACCCAAGAAAGTTATTTTCCTGTGCCACTGTCGAGCAGAGACACAGAAGTGATCCCCCGGGTGTATTTCCCATCCACTCATCAAGTTTTTTCTTGAAGAGTGCTAATGAAGAACTTTGCTTGACATAGATGGGTAGCTTGTTCCATAGTATAGGAAGTCTCTGGGACAGGAATCTATCCATCCAGCATGTCCTGTTTATTGTGGTGACAAAGTTTAGGTCCCTAGAGCGTGTAGCTCAGAGGGATTGGGATTTCTTTAGGTGTAGCATGTCCAACAGCTCTAAGTTTGACATAGTTTTATATGTTAGGCAGAGATTACCTCAGAGTAGCTGATATGCTATGGAGTAAAGCTGGAGTTTTTTGAGACGGTCAGTATAGGGCATATGTTTGAGGCCAGTAATCCTCTTTGTGAGGTACTTTTGTGACCTTTCCAGCTGCTGCAGATGTCTTGTGAGGTACATTCCAAAAGGGGTGTTGTACTCTATAATGGGTATAATGAGTGTCGAGTAGAGGGGAACAATGACCTCTTTTTTCCTAGATGATAACCCTTTTGTGATGAGGTGTGCCACATAGAAGGATTTCCTGACTACTATGGAGATGCGATTATCAAAGGAGAGCCTACTGTCCAGCTGGGTCACCAGGTCTCTTATCACACATTTGGCAATAAGTAGATATGTGGTAGTTCATGGGTACAGAGTTTTTACCAAAGGGGATGACATTGCACTTTTTGGCATTGAGCTCGAGGCCATGGCTCTGACACCAGGCATCTGTCTCAGTGAGGCCCTTCTGTAGGATGTCCACATCATTTGGGGACTCCACTATGTCTCATAGTTTGCAATCATCTGCAAACTTCATTAGCCAAAGGCTTTCTATGTTAGCTTGTACTTCAGAGAAGTAGATACCAAACAGGAGTGGTCTCAGGACTGAACTCTGTGGTACTGCACTTGTCACTGGTTTGAAGTCAGATTTGGAGTCTGCAACTTTTACAGTGTGGGTTCTGTCAGTGAGCCAATTGGCAACCCATCTTGTGACATAAGGATTTATACCTAGTTTAGTGAGTTTAGCTATAATTTCAGAATGAAGGATGGTGGTGAAAGCCTTGGCGAGGTCAAGATAGGTTGTGTGAACCCCCTTACCATCATCTACAGCTTTGGTGACTGCCACAAAGAAGTCAGTTAGGTTCAGGATGCATGATCTGCCTTTCTCAAACCCGAACTGGGTGGGGTCCAGAGTTTTGAGGTTACCAATGTCTTTGTTTATGAGTTCCATGATGGCCATCAGTGTTCCTGATGGGGTTAAATAGAGGATGGGATGGGGTTGCCTGCAAGCATAATGTAAAAGGTGGACAGATGAGTAGGGAGTACCAGCAGTGTTGCAATGAGTGCTAGGGCTGGAATTCAGGGGGAAGTGTAGGAGGATAGCCATGAAGGAGCAGCACAGACTAGGAAGAAATTAAGAGAAGAATGTCTTTTTTGTTTGTTTACTTAGTCACAAAACATTGACCTTTAAAAGTCTAAGTTGCATTAGTAGCTGTTTTCAGTAAAGCTATTTTAGCTTCTTTCAATAAATTTTAATTTATTAATGTGAACAAGTGATGGCCTCATTCAATTTTTTTAAAATTTTTGTTTTATTTGGTTTTAAAACAATAAATAAACAAATGAATTATAAAACAAACAAATAACTATTTACATAGGTCCACGTCTGATCAATACATCAAAGTTATACATCAACAACAGCTAATATTTTTCAAGCAAGTCTTTAAGTTTAAGCCAAGATTTATATGAATGTATATTCGAAGTTCTCATCTTTATATTATGCAATTTACTACTGCAAACAATTTTTGTCATACTAATAAATTTAACACTAGAGGGGGTAACTTTACTTTTCCAATTTTTAGTAATTACTTTTCATTCTATAGCAAGAATAGAACAAAGAAGAGTTACTTGGGTTTTGGGGATTATCTCAGGAATTGGAGCATTAAATAAAACTAAAGATTTGCAGATATTACGTCTATCTAACCATAGAGCTTGATTAAAGTTATTACTCTCTTTCCAAAAAGGAAAGATGACTTCACATTCATATACTATATGTGACAATCAGCTATTATTCCAGAATCACATCTTCAGCATTTAATTCTATTTGATTTATACAAGACTGTAATTTTGTTAGGAGTGACAAAAGGTATGTGTAAACATTTCCAAGTGAAAAATTTCCAATATAATGAAGATATAGTTTTATCTGAAGATTTTAATATTAATTTCTTGTATTCTTCAGAGAAGCCTTCATTATTAATTTTTGAGGAGTAGTTCCAATAAGATTTGTCTAAATATGTGAAATCAAACTAAAGAATTTTATAAATTTCTGACAAATATGACTTTTCATTGCATTATTATTGATATTTATTAAGAATTCCAATAATTTGGGGAACAATTTCTTATCTAAGTTACAAATCTCATTTACCTCTGTGTTTACAAAGTCTCTAAATGTTTGTAAAATTAACCAATTCTCAGAATCTTGATTGCATTTCGATCTTAAGTTTTCAACAGAGTATATACATCAGTACAATTTAAGAACTGATGCAAACAAATTAAATTAATTTGTTGTTTCAATACTAGCATTTTGTTGAAGTTATGATTTTCCAGGCAGTCATGTGTATATGCAGTTGGAAACACAGAATATATTACATTTTTAATACAATGGTTAGACTATGTGAACTTTTGGAAAGAGGAAATGATGTTATGTAAATAGGGAATTTGAAAATAGGCTATAATACCATTTATGCAAAAATATTTTAATAACCAGATATAACTATTAGGTACTATTTTTTATGACTGCTTGTGATATATTTATTATTTACTAATACTATTTGTTGATGTATTTGTTTCCAGTTTGAATCATAAGATGAATTTGTCCACAACATTATAACTTGTACAATTGTTGAAGTAGCATACAATTAAATTCAGCGCATCATATTCCACTATTATCCCAACCTTTTCTGCACCAATCAAATTAAACTCTTGGCTTATTAATATTCCAAAAAAATGAAGTAGAATATTATTTATCTTCTTCATCAATTTTTTTGGTTGAGATAGTGCTAAAGATTGTAAGACAAACACATTTTTAGGGAGAATCACCATCTTAATAAGCATTAATTGCTCTTCCATGATAAAGAAAAATTTGTTCCAATTTGTGACTAAACTTAAATCAACAACCTGTTGAAAGTTTGTTTGTATAATTTCTTTAGTATTAGACATAATGGTTATATCAAGGTATTTCATTTTATTGCTATTATAATTGAAGTTAAAATATTTTCTTGTATTCATTTCTTCATTTTTGTTAATTAATAAGGTACTTGCTTTATGATCAAATATTAAATTTGAGATTTCTTCAGACTGACTCATAGAACTAATTATATGTCCTAATGAATTTTCTAAATTTCCTGTTGCTAGCAAAATATCATCAGCAAAGTATTGAATCTTTAGTTTGAAATCTTTTATTTTGATACCATTCATGTTCTTATTGGATCTAAACCTATTAGCAAAGGGCCTATAGCTAATGCAAAAAATAAAGGTGATAATAGATTACCTTGTTTTGTACCCTTTTGTAATTGAAAGGAATTAGAAAAAAATAACCTATTTTAACATATGCACGAGAGTTATTGTATAACTTAGAAATTAATGCAATTAGCGCAGATAAGAAATTATGCACGTTCAGTGTTTTAAGCAAGTATGACCAATTAACTGAGTCAAAAGTCTTATCTAAATTAAGACTAATGATAGAAAGTTCTTTTTCATTTTTATTTGCATAGTCTATTAATGTATGTATTCTTATTATATTACCTTGTACTTTCTATTTAACATAAAATAAGTTTTATCATTGTTAAATAGTTTAGGTATAATTAGATTAATTCTGTTAGCTAAAATGGACATCAACATCTTATACTCCACATTTAAAAGAGAAATGGGTCTGTATGATGAACACTTTGTAGGATCCTTATTTTGTTTTTAAATAGTTGATATAAGGGAGTATGTCCATGATGGGGGGACTTCAGTAGTTGTTTTTATTTCTCTATAGACCTTATCTAATACTTTAACTGCATCATCTGGTAGTGTTTTATATACCTCTGGTATAAGACCATCTAAGCCCAGCACTTTATTATTTTTTAACTTTTTATTTGATCTTTTATTTCTGTTAAAGTGAATGGTCTATCATTTTTTTTATTTGTTTTCTTGTTATTTTATTTATATTTCCCTTAGAACAATTTCAACTATATCATCATTATCTAGATTATTTGGATAATTATTTATATTTTCATAAAACATTTTAAGACTCTCAAGAATACCTTTAATATCTGTTCTACTGTCTTTTTTTATTATTTATGTGCGTTATAATTTCTTTGATATGATTTAGTTTATTAATTTTTTTATCTAAGAGCAAGTGTATGCAGGCTTACAGGGTTTACTGAATAAGTCTGAAGTTTAAGTTTTTCCAGATTTATTGAAACTTTATGATTAAGAATTTCAACATATTTTGTATTTATGTTTTTAAGTTCAGACTGACTGATAATGTCATTTGGTTTTATATTTAACTTTAGTGTGTTTATTTTGGCTTGTAGTGTATTCAATACTTTGTCCACTTCTCTTGTTTTACTAATATACCAGCTTATAACTCTTCCATTTAAGTAAACCTTTAATGAATCCCACAGGACAATGTCAGTTACTTCACCATTCATGTTTATTTCTAGGAAATTTTTTGTTCTCTGTAACATACTTTTATTTATTTATTTATTTATTTGCAGTTGGTTTACCAGGATAGTCCATTGGGCCAAATAACCCATTTTCAATGGAGTCCTGGGGAGAAAAGCTCCAGAAATAAGTATGTTACAAAAAGTGATTCATACTAGTTATACAAAAACTATAACAAATTACAAATTATATAATAATCCAAAGTATTTTGACACCAGTAAACAATTTCAAGTAAACACAGTAGAAATAACTATGAAAGAACATTAGATAAAATTAATAGATTATAGATTGTAAAGAATAATGCATGAAAAATTTTGAGTTTGTATCATATTCAAAATACTGAATCAAGTTTCTGAGAAATAACAGAAATTTATGAAGGAAGTACTTAGGAGGTGAGGGCTAGTGCAGTTTTCCCTGTAAAATGAAATGATGATGTATATTAGTTATGAGTAAATAATCAGGAAAAATGCAAGAGGAATCAAGGAAAAGAAGGAAGATGGCAATTGCAAGTAAATTAGCTATGTGGGGTGGGATCAAGTGCATTCCCACTTGGATGCTAGGTGGGAATGAAGAGATCTTTTAAAAATAAAGTGGTTGGGGGTGGTGCGGATGGATGATGGTAGAGAGTTCCAAAGGACAAAAGATAGAAGATTTTTCCCTGGGGGACGAGTGGGTTTATAGATTTCTAATATATTTTGATTGTTGGACCTCAATATTCTATCAGGAAGGTACATTTTAAAAGCTGATGAAAGGGAGGGACAGAGAGAGGAGTTGAAAATGAGTTTGTGAGCAAGAGTTAGCTGAGTGTATGTGAGATAGTTAGGAAGCTCTAGCCATTTTAGTATATGGAGAGAGGAACAGTGGTGTGAGGAGGAATTGTGGTTGGTAGCAAACTTGGCGATTTTGTTATAGCAAGAGGAAAGTTGGGTTTTTAGGGAGGACTGTAGATTAGTTAGGAGAGGGGCTCCATAGAGAAGGGAGGGGATAAGAAATGAAGTAGAGAGAGTGATTTTGGCAGCAGGTGTGAGGTATTTTTTTGCCGGTACAGCATACCAAGTTTTTGGTGGGTTTTTTTGATATTTAGCTGTAGGTGAGAGTTAAATTTGAGTTGGTTATCAATTTGGACATACCTATCCTTGAATCCTTTTATTTTAAATATTTATGCTGATAGTCTACTGTGATGTATTAGATTGCCAGTTTTTAAAATAATACTAAAGATTATAGCATTAAGGCCTGATAATGGACATGAAACTATTGAAAGTTCTGTGATATGTGATAACAGATTGAGACAAAATTTTATCAACATTTGTTTGTGTTCCATGTCTATATGAATAATAGGTAAATAGAAGTGTTTATTTTCCTTAGCTTATACACATCCTTCAAATGCATTAGATATACAACATTCTTTAAGTGTGTGGCTGAAGATGTGATTCTTAGCTTTCTATGTGTAGTGGGATCTTTGTCTAAAAAAATACAATTAAAATCACCAGCCATTATGACTTCACTTTTCATGAAATAGGCTTTAGTGTCTAAGTAATTTTTTGCATCTTTAGCTCCAGCCCCTGTTATCCATTAACAGTTCACCAATGTATTTAGTTTTCTGTTCCACTCAGTTATAACAATGCTTAACATATTATTTTTATCAACATTGGTGTCTCTTACTTTAGGCATTACTGGTGAGTTCTTTCATAAAATGAGAGGGCCTCTTCTTTTAGCTTGAAAGCCAGAACCTGTTAAAACCAAATAATTATTTAATGAAAGTTTATTTACATGTTTATTAAGTAAATGTGTTTCCTGTAGAAATACTAGTTGAGCTTTATGTAATTGGAAGTATTTGTATAGACTCCCCCTCTTTCCTGGATTATTCAATCCATTAATATTAATAGATATGATTTAAAATCAGACATTTATATAAGAGAAAAAAAAACAAGAATAATGAAATCACATTTATATACAGAACTTATTATATACTTTATATATAACAATATGAAATCTTCAGCTATGGACAAAACATTTGAAAGAAATAAAAAAAATACCTAATGATATAACCCTAAAACATTCTACCATGGAATAACAAATTTCTAGTTTGTTGAAAAAGATGAACATACTACCTCTCAAACTCTGCATTAGACTACCAAAGCTTAGCTCATGTTTCTGATTTAATATTAATGTTCTCATATTTTGAGTATGCATCATCTTAAAAAAATCTGTCAGTGAATTATTATGAATAAGAAAAGTTAAACAGGTGTTCAGAATCTTTATTATAAGTTGACCAATTTAAATAACTCTACAATCATCTTTCACTGTATCTCACATTATCTCCCTAGTCTACTATAGGGAGGAAGTCAGCTGTTATTTCATATTTATTAATTTATACGTAAGATGATTTTATATTTTTTTCTATTTTATTCACTATGTATAAAGGTGTTCACAGGGCCTGTTCAAATACTTCCAGTTACATAAAGCTCAAATAGTATTTCTACAGGAAACACATTTACTTAATAAAGATGTAAATAAACTTTCATTAAAGAATTATTTGGTTTTAACAGGTTCTGGCTTTCATACCGTAACCGGAACAGGCAAGCAAAAACTGAGGGTAATGCTACTAAATGCTAGAAGTCTAAATCTTAAAATGCACTCACTCGAGGCACTCCTTAAAAGCGAGAACATTGATATCTGTGCAGTGACTGAGACCTGGTTCAAGGCTCTAGAGAGCACCCCTGCATTACCAGGCTATAACTCATACCACAATAAATAATAAAAAGTTGATGGACCAATAAACCCAAAAAGTACAAAATAGAAAATAAAAGGCGTATGGGCTGGAGGATAAAATCCCACTGAAGTTTATTACAAAAATAAATAATTCGATTAGGTAAGCACTTTCGGGGCAACCCTCTTCATCAGACCTTAATACAAAAATGAAAAGGCAAATTAAGTTTAAATAAAACCAACAACCAGTAAAAACTTCTTAAAAATCAGTGTGGCAGCCCTCTTTTTTTCCAAAGCGGTTTTAAAGAAATGGCACTGTTAAGACCAGGTGACAAATAAGCTTTAAAATCCACAATCCATCTCAGTTCAACGTATTCAGTCTCATTGCTAACATCACCTTCTCTTAAATTAACATTAATTTTTTGTAAAACCAAAAATTTAAAGTCATGTTGAATGCCAGATTCTATAACATGCTTGACTAGTGCATTAGTAGATTTGTTGTTCCATATGTCATTAAGATGTTCCATCACCCTTTCCTTAAGCATATGATTCATTTTACCAATGTATAATGCACTACAAAGGCTGCATCTAGCCAAATAAACAATATTCTTAGTAGAGCAGTCTGCATAAAATGAAAACTCTATGTGCTTTTTATGTACTGGGTGCATAAACATACAAGTAGAAAATATATTACTACAAATTTTACAAGATCTACAGGGGTATGTACCCTTACGTTGTGAAAAAAATCTGTCACGTGCTATTCTGCTTATAGCATAATCTCTTCTTCAGATTTTTACTGTTCATAAAGGCAAAGCTAGGTGCAGATCCTACAACCCTACTAATGCTTGAGTCTGTAAGCAGAATAGGCCAATTCTTTTTAATAATTTCACATGTCTTATTAACATCATTAGAAAAAGTAAGGCATAATCTATTGACAGTTGATGGTAATTTCTGCCCTTCAAGTTGCGTATTCAATCTATGTCCTTCAGAGAAATAAGGCTTACTCCTATATCTGTCAAAAGAGTCAGCTACTTCTACCGCTCTTTTTATGTCTGATTTCTTGTACCCCCTGTCAATAAGATCTGTAGTAAGGCAATTCATTGCTTCCACAAGTTCTTCCTCATTAGTATGCAATCGCCTACAGCGTAACAATTGGTTCTTAGCTATATTCTTAGTAATATGTCTGGGATGCAGACTAGAGCGAAGAAGGATATTATTCTTTCTACAGTCCTTCCTATGTAATCTCATAGAGATATTACCTAACAAGTCCTTGTTCACATTGACGTACAGAAAGTCAATCACATTTTTTGAGTGACTAATGGAGAAAGAGAGATATGTAGTAGTGTTCACAAGGAACCTAACAAAGGATTCCAACTGTGGCTCATCACCATGCCAAGTAAAAAAAGATGTCATCCACAAAACATTTATAAAATGTGATGTGTTCCTTGAACATGTCAGAGCAAAAAACCATCTCCTTCTCCCATTGGGTCAGTACGATATTGGCATATGTATTCGCACATGCCATACCTATGGCAACTCCTACCTTCTGGAGGAAAAATTCCCTCTCAAATAAGAAAACATTGTTTTCCAAAACTAGGCCTAGGAGCGCACAGATTATATTCACTTTAGCCTTTAGTGTTACTAAAAGTACTTTCCTTAGTCAGGAACTACCTAACATTCTCAATAACCTCATCATTGGGAATAACTGTGAACAAAGAATTCACATCTAATGTCACAACAAATACCTCATTTATGCCCACATATTGTTGGAGTTCAGCCCAATTGTATAGGTGCTCTAAGAATTGTTTACTGTCCTTAAGCACCGTAGTTATTCCACTTTACACATGTCTAAGCTGTTTCTCCACAAAAATAGACATTGGCTCCGTGAGCCAGCCTCTACCTGAGACAATCGGTCAAAGTGGGGGATTCAAAGGGTCTTTATGCACCTTAGGTAGACCATAGATGACCGGTATGGTCGGATGTTCCACACTGAAATTAGTGAACAGGGTATAGTCAATCTGATCAGTCATAAGTAAATCATACAAAAAGAAGTTCAATCTACTGATGATACCATTGACTGAAACTTCTGTAGTACAATATACACTTTTTCATCATGAAGCATACTATGCATTCTATCCATATAATCTTCAGTATCAAAGATGACTATCCCACCACCCTTATCAGCAGGCCTAATAGCTAAATATTTAGCACTGGTGAGAGTATGTAGAGCTTCATTTTCTTTAATAGTCAAATTGTAGAAATTATTCTTAGACGTAACAGTAACTGCTTTCCTAAGGTTATCTTCACACATCTTAACAAAAGCATCCATCGCTGGGGAGTTGTTAGGGATGAAACAGCTAGGTTTCTTAAAAATACATCTATCACCAGTATTCACATTGCTATAATCATAAATAGTTTTCAGCATAATATTCCTGGCAAACATATTAATATCTAGAATAGTGTCTACTAAGTTCATTCCACAAGCTGGTACAAAAGACAACCCCTTGTTCAGAACGGAAAGTTCCTCTGCAGTAAGAATAACAGAGGATAGATTAAACACCAGGTCATTTACCTGTGACCTCGCGTGTTTGGGCCCTTGCTTTGTTAAGGGATTGGATTCTACCCTCCCTTGTCTCCTTCAGCTCCTGGACCTGCTCTTGCGAGTGTCCTGTGTTATTGGCAGAGCCTTGTCCAAAAAAAATGCCGACTGGCATGGGCCTTCTACACTTTTTTTTATCAGAGATAGTCTTACTTACTTGTTGTTGTAAGTAGAAACCTTAGGTTTAACTACTGGTTCATTACTTGATTGCTTTTCGGTCCTAAAGGAACTTCTATTAAAATTCATTCCAACAGGCGTTTTCTCATTGATTTGAAATTTAGAAGCAGAAGGGCTGCTATTATCATCAGCTTGACACACATCAATAACATTATTATCAGGAGTCTGACTCAGTAGCTGCTAGTAGTTGGAAACCAGAATGCAGCGTTCTCAACAGATTTTAGCTGGTATCGACTCATCTGCACTAGGGGTTTTTAAAGACCATCATGCCTCAAACAGCAAAACAGGGGGTTTGGGGCCAGCCTTGATTATTACGAGCGTGAATGACTGCAATGAGGAAGGTATAGTAGACGTATGTTCTGCTAACAATGAGGTACATTTTACACAAACTGTTGTTACATCGTCAGTTTCTGTTGTTACTAAGACTGAAAATGCACTGGCTAGTAGTGAACAACAGACTCCTTCACTCTCTGAATCGACTGAAATTTTAGTTAATGGTAAAAATGCCTCTTTGTCTGAAAATGATAATGCTTGTGCTAACTGTGTTGACAATGTTATTGATGTTTGTCAAACCCGAAAATGAGTAGCACTTCTATTTTTAAATTTCTAATTAATGAGAAAGTGTCTGGTGAAATTAATTCTCATGTTAACTGTGCTGATAATGTTATTGATATGTGTTTTTTGGCCTTCTAACCTGGACCAGCACACCAAAGGTGGAGGTTTGTCCATATTCATTAAGGATATCCACACCTTCACGATAGTTGTGCAGCATAATGCATCTGAGGTTATCTAAGTGAAACTAACTCTGGGTAAAACTGCAATGCAAATTGTAGCTTGCTACAGATCCCCCACCATGCCCCAGGATTCCCACTCCTCTTTTCTTGATGTACTGGAAAATATTAGGGTTCAACCAAACACCCTAATAATGGGTGATTTCAATTACCCCACCATTAACTGGGAAAACAACTCATGTACCAACTCCTCCACTCAATGCTTTCTGGAATTCATAAATTCCAATGCCCTGGATCAACTTATCCACACCCCCACCAGGGGCAACAATATCCTAGACCTAGTCATTACCAAAATGAGTGACCGGTGTTCCACACCTGAAGTCAACTCCCCATTGGTCAGACCTGACCATAAGCTAATCACCCTAGATATCTGCATCCCGCCCCACCCACCATTAAGGAAACCACAGTAAAAAATTTATTCAAAGCCAACTTCATGCTTAAGCCAGAAATGGTGAAATTCATGACACCCATGCAGATGGACAATATAGTTACGACTGCTGAATCCTACACAAATGCACTCTATAAGCACTTACACAAGTGCATGGATCATGCTATCCCAAACAGAACCAAGATGCTATCCTCCAAAAAAAGGAAGCCAATCTGGTGGTCCTCTGCCATAAACAAACTCTACAACAGAAGGAAGAAACTGTTGCAAAAGAGAATAAAATCCCATGAGTGGAGGAGCTCCCTGGTCAGCCTCAGTAAGAAGCTCCAAATCTGGCTACAAAAACAAAATCACCACTGATTCTAAGGGCAACCACAGAGCATTCTATAGCTATGTAAAGAATCTCAATGGCAACATCCAGATCTGCTCTGAGTTACAGTACAACGGCACGAAAATTACAGAACCAACTGATACTGCCAAAATCCTGGCAGATAGGTTCAGTGCTAACTTTACCCCCCTCTTACCCCCTAAAGGGCCCATATCTATAGAAGAAGAATGCAGAGTTCCTGTAATCACATCTATGCAGGTAAAAGCTGCACTCTCTAAAACCAAAAGCAGAACATCCATGGGATCGGACAACATCCCAGGCTGAGTTTTACATGAACTTCAGAATGAACTGGCTCCCCACCTAAGCACCATGTTCAATCATAGTCTTATGTCAGACATTGTGCCCACTGAATGGCGCACAGCACCAGTTATCCCACTCCACAAAGGGGGAGCCACCACTGATCCTGGAAACTATCACCCTATTAGCCTGACAAGCCTGGTCTGCAAGGCCATGGAATGTACATCATGGAACCCATAAACAAAGACATTGGTAACCTCTAAACTCTGGACCCCACCCAGTTTGGGTTTGTAAAAGGCAGATCATGCCTTCTGATCCTGATTGACTTCTATGAGGCAGTCACCAAAGCCATAGACGAGGGTAAGGTGGTTCACACAGCCTATCTTGACCTCGCCAAGGATTTCGACACCATCCCCCATTCTGGAATTATAGCTAAACTCATTAAACTAGGTATAAATCCGTACATCACAAGATGGATTGCCAACTGGCTCACTGACAGAACCCACACTGTAAAGGATGCAGACTCCAAATCTGACTTCAAACCAGTGACAAATGGAGTACCACAGGGTTCAGTCCTGGGACATCTCCTGTTTGGTATCTACTTCTCTGAAGGCTAACACAGACGGCCTCCGGCTAATGAAGTTCACAGATGACTGCAAACTAGGAGCCATAGTTGAGTCCCCAAATGATGTGGACATCCTACAGAAGTGCCTCACTGAGACAGAAGCCTGGTGTCAGAGGCATGGCCTCAAGCTCAATGCCAAAAAGTGTATTGTCATCCCCTTTGGTAAAAACTCTGTACCCATGAACTACCACATAAATGGCAGTCTCTTTAATGCCAAATGTGTGATAAGAGACCTTGGGACCCAGGTGGACAGTAGTCTCACCTTTGATAATTACATCACCACAGTAGTCAGGAAATTCTTCTATGTGGCACACCTCATCACAAACGGGGTTCTCATCCAGGAAAAAAGAGGTCATTGTTCGCCTCTACTCAGCACTCATTAGATCCATTATAGAGTACAACACCCCTTTTGGATTGTGCCTCACAAGATATCTGCAGCAGCTGGAAAGGCCACAGAAGTACCTCACAAAGAGGATTACTGGATTCAAACAGATGCCCTATACTGAGCATCTCAAAAAACTCCAGCTTTACTCTGTAGCATATTGCCTTCTCTGAGGAGATCACTGCCTAACATATAAAGCTATGTTAAACCTAGAGCTGTTGGACATGCTACAACTAATGAAATCCCAATCTCTCCGAGCTACACACTATAGGGACCTAAACCTTGTCACCACAATAAACAGGACATGCTGGAGGGATAGATTCCTGTCCCAGAGACTTCCCATACTCTGGAACAAGCTACCAATCTATGTCAAGCAAAGTTCCTCATTAGCACTCTTCAAGAAAAATCTTGTTAAGTGGATGGGAAATAGGAAATACACGCCAGGGATCACTTCTGTGGCTCTGCTCAACAGGGGCACAGGAAATTAACTTTATTGGGTGGCGTAAGCCATGAAATCTTGTTGGCTAGGCTTACTTCAGCCCTTGGGCTGATAGCCTAGTACCTACCTATGAACCTATAAATTAGCACCAGGTTAAGTCTTCTTGTGGGACATTCCAAGCCCAGCCAATTACCCCACGTGAGAATCAAACACTGCACCTTGTGCCTATAAGGTGAACATCTTAACCACTGTGTCAATCTCCCATCCTTGTAGACATATTTACATTCTTTAACTATATAAATATTTATTTATTATAATCTATTTTTATTTCTGTCTGTATACTATGTCTTGTACTATTACTGTATTTTTAGGTTTTATATTTTAGCTAAAATCTTAGTGTAGAGTGTCATATAACAGAATATTTATATTTACCCTTATGTAGTTGATGCTCTTTAATCTAGTACTACTATTAGAATCAGTCCTATCTTTTCCTTAAATGTTATGTTTAATAGTATCAGAATTTTAAGATTCAAACTTTCCATAATAAATTGTTCTGAGATATTAAGTTTTGTTATCCATAAAAAGAAACAATAACAGAGAAACGCGATCCTAATTTTTTATCAGAAGTGTCATTCTATAGGCTGGTATATAAAAAAGAAGTTATGTACTTACCATAAGATTCCATCTGTGTTGTCCATTTTCATTCTTCCTGAACTAATGGGATTGCATCCAATTCTTGGATCTGACTCAGCCATTTTACTAGATTGGAGCCACCAACAAACTCTTAGCTCCTTCCCTACCCATAATACACCATCCCTAGCATCCCTCAGATCTTGTTTGCAGCTTGACAGGAAGCCTACAAAAGAAATACCATAACTGGAGTTCAATACAAGGGACATAGGTGTTCTGAAGTATGTCATTCCTCCAGAAGTCAGTTATGAAATATGGAGGAGGATGGTGGGTGGGGATTTGAAGAAGAATGAAAATGGACAACACAGATGGAACATCATGTTAAGTACAGAACTTCTTCTACTAATGTTGTCAAATTTCATTCATTCCTCAACTAATGAGACAAGGTCCCTGGCTACCTAAAATTCTGGGTGGACTTTAAGAAAGAATCCTGCTGAGTACAGATGAGCCAGAGACTGCTCTGTCCCTAGAGACCAAATCTAGTTTGTAATGAGTGATAAAGGTATGAGGTTTGACCAAGTTGCAGCTGCACATATATCATTCATAAACGCTCTAGAGGGGAATACAGCAGAAGTTGCCATAGATCTGGTTGAATGACTCATTAATGGTTTTGGTAAGGGGAGATTCAATGTGTTATAGATAAAAGAGATACAATTTGTTAGTCATCTAGTTAAAGTTACCTTTGTAACCAATCCACCCAATTTATTATGAGCAAAGGAAACAAATAACTGATCCGTCTTTCTAATTTCTTTTGTTCTGTCTAGGTAGAAACATAATTGTCTATGAATATCCAGTAAGTGCAGCATATATTCTCCTTTACTTGTATATTGTGAGAAAATACTGGAAATTTAATGGACTGGTTAATGTTGGATTCTGACACCACCTTAGTAAGTAACGTGACCCTATCCTTATGAAAAATCAAATATGGGGGCCTAGAAGATAATGCTTGAAATTCTTCTAGCAGATGTAATTGCTACTAAAAAGACAGTTTTCCAGGTCCAAAATTTAAGATCACATTTATCTGCAGGTTCAAAGACAGAGAGAGTCTATTAAGGCTCGCAGTACCAAATTTAATTCCCATGGTGGCATGGGGTCTTTATATAGGAGTCTTAGCAGAAGAGTCCATTTCAAAAATGTTTTGCATAGTTTAGAGGAAGCCAGGAAGGAATTTTGAAATTCCACGTGAAAGTTAGAGATTGCTGCAAGGTGAACTTTAATAGTTGATGAACTAGTACCCTCATGAAGCAAACTTACTAAAATTCTAGAACAGAATGAATTGCAGCTGAGAAGGGGTCTATATGATTTTGTTCTGCCCAATAAACAACCCTTCTCCATTTAGTTCTGTAGAGTTTCCTAGTAGAAGGTTTATGGGAAGATACAATTATGGAACTTACAGGGGAAGAAAGCATTGGTTACCTGGATAATAAAGGAATTGGACATACCTTGCTGTTAGTTTGAGATGTGAGATATCCAGGTGAGCCTTGCCTGTCAGGTGAGACAGACATTCTGAAATTGGATCCAGAATCCAAGGTGGGTATAGTAGATAAGGCCAAAGAAAGGGGAACCAAATCTGCAGAGGCCAGTAAGGGGCAATGACGGTGACTTCACTCTTCAACCAGGCTACTTTCTGAAGGTATTTGGGAATTAGGGGAGTTGGAAGATAAGCATACAAAAGACCGGGGGACAATTGTGGAACAGAACATCCCTCGGGGGATCAGGGCAAAGAAGCTGCAGTACTTGTTGTTTAGGGGAGATACAAAAAGATTGCAGCAAGGCTGGCCCCACTGACTGAAAATAACTTCTGTCACTTTGTTGTTGAGAGACTACTGGTGAGGTAGTAAGATGCTTATTTTGTTTGCTATCACATTGGACTTCCCCAGAATATGCATTGCTACTAGAAAGCAGTTGGAAGACATCACCCATTGCCACACTCTGAGGGCTTCTCGACACAGTGGATAAGATATGGTTCCCCCTTGCTTGTTGATGTACCTGATTACTGACATGTCTGTCTGGATTGCAGTTGTCACAAGAGGAAGAGAGTCCTGGAATGCCTGTAACACTAAGAGTTCCGCTCTTATCTTCAGAACACTGATGTGCAGGTTGGCCTCTGCAGGGGACCAATTGCCTTGGAGTGTTTTCCTCAGGAAGAGCCACCCCCCACCCAATCTGGGAAGTGTCCATGGTCACTATGACCTTGGGCTGAGGAAGGATGAAAGGACAATCTTGCAACAGCTGTTCTGACTACATTCACTGGGAAAGGTATTATTTGCATACCTGGGTTATTCTTATCTTCACAGACATGGGCTGAGAAAGTATTGACCATTGTGTTGCTAGCATCCATTGAATAATTCTCAAGTGGAATCTTGCTAAAGGGACTAAAATTATTGCCGCTGACATTAATCCCTGGACTTGCAGAATCAATTGGGATGAAATTCTGGTACTGCAAATTATTTTCCTGACCCGTGTCCTTATTGTTTGCACTCTTGATAGAGGAAGAGAAGCTACCATCGATACTGTGTTGAACACTATTCCTATGAATTTCAAAGCCTCAGTTAGTTGCAGATGAGGATTGGTGCAATTTATGGTTATTCCCAGATGCGAACAGGTCTGTAACACCAAATCCCAAGCTTCTGTCAGTCGATGCCTGGTGGGCAGTAAGGAGATAGTCTTCTAAATATGGAAACACCCAGAAACCTTGAAGTTTCAAGTGAGCTGCAACCACTGCTATGTACTTGAACACCCTGGGGGCTGTGGTGATGCCAAAGAGCAGTGCTGTTCTGGATCATCAAGCACATCCAGTTGTCCTTGTCCAGAAAGGGCAGAATGGACTGAATCATGACCATCCAGAACTTTGAGTGTCAAACCAACTTGTTCAATACACTGAGATCCAAAATTGGTCTCCACGGCACTAAAAAGAATCTTGAGTAAGTTCCGGATTCTATGTAGTCTGGTGGGACCTCTTGTTTTTCTAGCAGCATTTGGACTTCTAGTGCCACTATTTTACTCTGATTGGGTGGAGCATAGGGAATTTTTATGGATAATGGAGGGGGTACAGAAAAGGGAATTATATAACCTCTGGAAATCATTCTCTGCATGCAACTGTCTTTTGTTATACTTAGTCAGATTCTCAGGTACACAGATAAGTGACCCCTGACTGCCTCCAGATGTAGGCAATCAGGCCTCAATTCAGATGGACTGAAAGGGTCTGTTGGAAAAAGAATCTCTAAACTCCCTGTTTTGCCGGACTCCTCTGCCACAGGAGCATTGTCTTCTGTTATTGCTCTCTCCCCTCTGGTCCACTTGTGTCCTGGAAAGCAACCTGAGATTTTCTGAACCATAGTTTTTGACCACCTCTTTGATTCCTGGAAAAGGTCGGATGAGGGATCAAAAAATGCATGCCCAGTGCAGAGAGGGTTTTTCCATCTTTCTTGCACCTGGAGAGTGGGTCCTTTATAAAGAAGTGCTGTGAAATGGAGCATTGACAAACAATGACTTGAAGGGATCCGCAAAATCACACAGGTGCATCCAGGCATGTCTCCATATGGAAATGGCTGAACTTGTAGCCCTTGAGGTGCCTTCTGCAGTGTGTGAGATAAGCCTTATGGATGAATTGGATATAGTCTGTAGGGTAGCCAACTGAGAGACTACAGAAAATTGGGCCTCAGCAGTTCCAGTTCCAGGAAGAGATTTGGATAATTCTTTAATCAGATTTCTTTGTAGCCTAGTAAAATGTGTTAAATAGTTCAGTGATATAAGTGCAAACATCGCTGAAGCATCAACATGCTTCCCAAATCTGTCTATCACCCTTGACTCTCTATTAGGAGGATGGACACTGGAACTCTGCTCAGTGAGTTCCTTTTTTGTAGCCACTCCCACAACCATGGCATCTATTGGCACCCCTTTATTCCAATATTTCCAGCCTACTGGTGGAGCTAGAATCTTGTCTGATCTCTTAGGGATTGGATCAGTCATATCAGTTTACTTCCACACTCGCTTGGAGATTAAAGCAATAAATTCAATGGCTGGTGGAGTAACCCAGGAGGTAGAAGGACCAGTAACAAATGCTTCAAGAAATACTGATTCCTTAGGAGAAGGGCCTTGGGAAGACCAGTCACTCGTTTGGTTTAGGATCTCAAGAATGTCTCCAAATGAGACATCATCAGGTGGTGGTTTTGGGCACTCCTCTCCTTCATTGAAATCAGTATCCTTAGTGACTGACTCCTGAGGAGAGTTGAAGTGTCTCCTTTTGCACGTTTTCTTTGTAGGGACATCCTTGGTAGGGTGGTACAGAGAAGTATCAGAAGAGATCAAAATACCCTGCTGGATAGACTGGAAGCTTTGGGATGGCTATCCCTGTGGGGCAGAATATTGACGATCACAGTGCAAAGTCATCTGAGAAGTAGAGTGTGGATCCAAGGCAGAAGTACTCATCTGACCTACTGGAGGAGGAAAACACTCTCATCAGTACCTCAAAGGCAGACTGCTCCATGGAGAAGGAAGCTAACGGACCCAAGAAAGCAAGTTTTTGGCTCATCACCTCCCTTCACCCTAAGAGCAATCAACCCAAAGCAGAAGTTGCAGCTGAGCTATCCAGTGCTGAAGCTCTGAGAGGAAGAGATGGCTCCAAAAACCGCAAGGTTGACCCCATCCTCTTGGGAAACTTTAGCTCTGAGAGTCATGTGGCTCTGAGGATATTGAAGCCATTGTACTCAGAGCAATAATCAGATTCGAAGAAGATGTTCTCTTCAGATCCAAACAAAACAGACCCAGAACTCTGGGATCTGAGGGCTCTAAAACCACAGTTTGAATTAGAGAAGGAGCTATAATTGGAGGAGAAGTAGACGGATGGACTTCTTGACCCAAAGTGGTAGGAACCATGAGAACTTCCTTCTGCATTTGCCTCATGAAAATGTTCCTCATCACCCTGTCCACATCTGTTTCCATGAGACTCCTGGAGGAACAAGGGGATACCAGGGATGGTGATTTTAAGTGCCTCTCTAAAAAGGGAGAGGGCACCTTGGAAGGAACTTGATCCAGGCTTGATGAGTAAGGTAGTCCTTGGTAAAGGCTTTGGATCTGATCTCCAGATGACATCCCGGGCTGTGTACTACATGAACTACAAAATGAACTGGCACCTCACCTATGTGTCATGTTTAATCATACCCTCACCTCAGGCTTCATGCCCACTGAGTGGCGCACAGCTACAGTTATCCCACTCTACAAGGGGGGATCCACCTTGGATCCCAGGAACCACTGCCCCATCAGTCTGATGAGCCTGATCTGCAAGGCCATGGAACGAATTATCATGGAACCTATAAACAAAGACATTGACAACCTTAAAACACTGGACCCCACCCAGTTTGGGTTCATGAAGGGCCGATCTTGTCTCCTGAGCCTGATTGACTTCTTTGAATCAGTCTCCAGAGCCGTGGACGAGGGTAAGGCAGTCCACATAGCCTATCTGGACCTCGCCAAGGCTTTTGACACCATCCCCCACTCTGGAATCATAGATAAACTTACTAAGCTGGGCATTAATCCCTACGTCACTCGATGGGTTGCCAACTGGCTTACTGACAGAACCCACACTCTAAAAGTAGCTGACTCCAAATCCAGCTCCAGACAAGTGAGAAGTGGAGTACCTCAGGGTTCAGTCCTGGGAACTCTCTTGTTTTGCATCTACTTATCTGAAGCACAGGCCAACACTAAGGGACTCTGGCTAACAAAGTTTGCAGATGACTGCAAACTGGGAGCCATTATTGAATCCCCAAATGATGTCAATACTCTACAAAAGAGCCTTACAGAAACAGATGCTTGGTGCCAGAGCCATGGGCTCAAGCTTAATGCCAATAAATGTATAGTTATCCCCTTTGGGAAAAAACATGTACCCATGAATTACCACATAGGTGGCAGTACACTAAACACCGAAAGTGTGATAAGAGACTTAGGGACACAGGTGGACAGTGGTCTCATCTTCAATAACTCCATCACCACAACAGTCAGGAAATCCTTCTATGTGACACACTTCATCACTAAGGGCTTTTCATCCAGGAAAAATGAGGTCATTGTCCCACTGTACTCATCCCTCATTAGACCCATTATAGAATACAATGCCCAATTTGGTATGTACCTCTCAAGACATCCGCAACAACTGGAAAGGCCACAGAAAAACCTCACTGAAAGAATCACAGGCCGAAAGCAGATGCCCTATGCTGACCCCCTTAAAAAACTCCAGCTATACTCTGTGGCATATCGTCTACTCTGAGGCTATCTCTGCTTAACATACAAGGCCATGTCAAACCCAGAGCTGTTGGACATGCTACATTTAAAGAAATCCCAATCCCTCAGAGCCACAAACTCCAGGGATCTAAACCTTGTCATCACAATAAACAAAACATGCTGGAGGGATAGGTTCCTGACCCAGAGACTCCCCAGACTCTGGAATAGACATGGAATACATGTCAAGCAGGGCACCTCTTTGGCCCTCCTCAAAAGGAACCTTGATGATTGGATGGGAGAAAGGAAATTCACCCCAGGGATCACATCAGTCACCCTGCTAGACAGGGGTCCAGGGAAGTAAATAGTGTGGGAAGAAATAGCCAGGGAATTGTTATGGCTAGGCTTCTATAGGCCCTAGGGCTGATAGCCTAGTACCAACCTATGAACCTATGAACCTATGAAATATGTTTGGTCAGATCCGAGGATGTAGAATCTGAAGTATGTGTGGTCAGATTTGATGATGGTCAGATCAGACATAACTGTGGATTCAGTTTTTCTTTCTTTCTTCTTGGTTCAGAAGAGGTAGAGGCTGGATAACCTGAGTCTAGACCTTTTTGACAGGTCTTTAGATCTATGTTTGGGAGATTGATCCCCATCAAAGGCTTCAAAAGAAGAAGATGGCAATAATCCTTGTAAAAGCAGCTTATTTTTTCATGTCTGCTAAAGCTCAGGGTTTGAACCCATGACAAATACTGCAATCTCGTTGTGGTCCTAAACAACGTACACAAAAATTGTGGGATCAGGCAAAAGTAACTTGTAACACTTGTCACATTTTTTAAAAACTGCTGAACCTTTCTTACACATTTTTGTAGTTAAAAGAGAAGAGTTACAGTTACCTTTTTTCTAATAGGTAGAAAGGAAAAAGAAAAAAGGAAAAATGCCAGCAATGTTATTTAAGAACTACAAGAATAAACTTGTAGATAAAGAGAAAATACCAACAGTGGTAATTATAGACATTACACTATGTGTAAAAAGGGTAAAGGGAAGGACTTAGGTCTACCAACAATGGTAGAAATGTTTTACACTGAAAGTGTAATCGAGAGATTGAAAGAAACAACTTAAGATCAAAAACAAAGATAAAATATTAGAGAAATAGTTGTTTGTAAAAGTTTTTAGAAAGTAAGTATGAAAAATTAAGTTATCACTCACTGAAAACTCAAGAGCTGAAGGCGACTATATCTAAATGCTAAAGCAGCAAATGAGATCTTGGAGATGTTAGGAGTGCTGAATTATGGGTAGTGAAGGAGCTCAAGAGTTTGTTGGTGGCCACAAGGTAGTAAAACAGCCGAGTCAGATCTGAGGATTGGATCCAATTTCATTAGTTGAGGAATGAATGAAAATGACAACATCAGATCTTTCCTTAGGGAATACTGCAAGCATTCAGAACTATTTAATAGCTGTAAGTGGTTTAGAGTGCGATTCACTGCCTTTTTCTTATTATCTGACTTGTATTCATTGACATCTTAGCATTTGATTCAAAATATCATGATTATTTACTTTTAGACAGGAAGAAGTAACCTGGACAGTTAGAATTTTAGAACTCTTGCAGCATCACAAAAGTGCTCATGCTTCTATTTAAGCTGCTTCAAGCTGGTCTTCATGACAAGGGCTTGCAAATGAACAGTTTGCCAGTTATAATTCAGACAAAAACATTTACGAATGAATCCAAGCCACCTTTGCTTTATGCAGCAATCCCTCAAACTCTTCCAAACCACTAAAAAACAACAAAAACATTTCAAAGTATGTTAACCATTAAAAAGCTATTTTATTTAAAGAAATAACATTTAATGATTCAGGAAGCACTATTTGTATGGGATGTTTAATATAAAGCAGACTGTCATTTTTTTAAAGGAGACATGGCATATAAACTTGCATTGAAAGAATAACAGTTTTGTGTGATCCAGGTTTAACTTGTAAAAGTGTGAATGTTACTCTAATTATTTGATATCATTCCAATAATAACTTTTATATATGTAAGAAACTATATTTTTTGTACTTTGTTTATTGCATAGTATAACTTTCCTGGGTGCTATTGCATGTCAAGTGTACTATCAGTACAAACATTCAGAACTATGTAATAGTTGACAGTGATTTAGAATGCAATTCACTGTCTTTTGTTTATTATCTAACTTGCAATCTTTGACATCTTAGCATGTGATTCAAAATATTATGATTACTTACTTTTAGACATGAAGAACAAATCTGAACAGTTCTTAGATTTTTAGTGTTCCCACAGAATCACAAAAGTTGTTTCAAGCCGGCTTTCATGATAAGGGCTTGAAAATGAACAATCTATCAGTTGCACTTCACACAAAAACTATCACCTGTGAATCTAGGCCACCTCCACACCACACATCAGTCCATCAGCCCCCTCCCCGATAAAAACAACAGAAAACATCCCAATGTATCCCAACCACTAAAAAGCTATTGCACTCAAAGAAATAACTGGAGTGTTTCTCCCCAGGCCTCCGCTGAAAATTGACATGTTCCAAGTCAGACTTTCCTGGTAAATAAATGATAATTAACTAAATAAATAAATGTAATTATTCAGCAAGCACTATTTGTATGAGATGTATAATAAACTAGATTAAAATAAAACACAATACTGCAGAAACTGAAGACCCTTCCGAAGAAAATGTTTAATAAATTGTCATTTTTTAAAGGAGACATAGCATATAAACTTGCATCAAAAGCATAATCCAGGTTTAACTTATAAAAGTGTGAGTGTTACTCTAATTATTTGATATCATTCCAATAGTAACTTTTATATATATAAAAATCTATATTTATTATACTTTGTTTATAATATAGCATGTCTTTCCTGGGTGCTATCGCATGTCAAGTATATTATCAGTAGCACACTACAGGACCATTTTAAGAACCTAGAATGCAACTTAACATGCCTCCTTAGTGTCATTGTTGCATCTTGTATTTTCATCTACCTTAGCTTACACTGTGAGTGTTTCTTCTAAATAACTTGTGCTTCATTGAATTTGTAATAACTGTATGAACTTTGATAACATATTTATACTGTGTTATTCTAACAACTCAATGAGTTATTTCTTTGTATATGTTTTGTTTTGTATTTTGTTGTATCCTCTGTAACCTCTGGGTTTTTTGCCCCTGCACATTTGCTAAAGAGGGACAACTGCTTAGTCAGACTATTTCAGTAAACAAACATCAAATAAATAATAAATAAATATTTAACAGTACATTACTCAACTATGCTAAGATATCAGAAAGTGTGCCACCTAACATAGGTTTTATCATAATAATGATTAACTTCTAATAAGATGAATAGTTTAACCTTTTAAACTCTAAGTGAAAATAAGTGGCTTTAATTTCATATATAGCTAAAAGAATCAAACTCTAACTTTTTAGAAAGGGATCTAGTTATCATTAGAAGTAGGGAAAGAAAGAAATGATTTACTTTGTAAAAAGAAATATGCAGTACCTGTTCATAAGTATTCAAGCACTTATTCAAATTAATAAGAATTCATAACCATGAAATACATTGATTTTCATTTGTTCTTTAGTTTTTTACTGTTTTTTTAACTTTTATTAACCAACCATCAGATTACAGTCCATTTCTTCTGCTTCTTCTAGGATTTTACTTTTCATAAAGTCCATTGCATCTTCCAAGGTGTTAAAAATCTTTACTTCTGGAAGGTGGATCCTCATGTTTGCTGGAAACAAGATTTGTGCTTTAATATTGTTGTTTTTTAAGCTTTTAACAAGTGGCACAGATGCTTTTCTCATGGACATCACTAATGTAGAATAGTCATTGTCAAATCTTATAGTATTTCTAAAGTGCAGTGGTGCATTGGTAACTTGTCGCCTTACAGCAAGATATTATCTGGTTCGATTCTTGGCTGGAGTGCCTTTTGTGCAGAGTCTACATGTCCTCCTTGCATTTGTGTAGGTTTTCCCTGGGTAGTCCATTTTCCTCTCACATTACAAAGACATACATCTGGAGCATTTCTCCCCAGGCCTCCACTGAAAATTGGCTTCATTCCAAGTCGAAGTTTCCCAGTAAACAAATATTAAATAAAATACATTTTCTTTAATTTTAACTGGATAATTAGTACATGCAGCTTTTAAGACTAAATCCTAATACTGACTTGAGAAAAATCTTATGATCACTGACTTTGGTGAGGGTGTTTTTTTTAAAAGATGATTTAGAAAGTGATCTGTGTGCCCTTTCGATGCCAAAGGAAAAAGGTTCAGGCAGGTTCAAATCTTAGTCAGTCAGGTATTAAGGAAGTGAATCATAGTGGCTCCTTCTTATTTTTCAGGAATCCCATAAATCCTGATGTTATTCATTCTAGATCTGTTCTCCAAGTCCTCTATTTTATTTCAGAATAAGTCGCTTTATTTCAGGAGAAATTCAGTGTTATTCTCATTTTCAAGTAATCTTCCATCAAAATCAGACATTGCCTCTTCTATACTCGAGATTTGTGATGATTGTTGTTTAAGAGATTCACTCAGCACTTCAACTTGTTTTTTACATTCCTGTTTAAAATTTTCCATTTTGCTTTCTAATTTTTCTGTCTTTACAGATAACTCACGGATGTTACTTTATATAGCCTGTATGTCTTTTTTCATACAACTGTCCTGTACACTAGGCTTAGAGTGGCCCATTCTGAGACAATTAGTTCTTTCTGGTTTTCTTGGCAGGAGAAAGCAATTAAAAGAGTTTCAAGTGTGTTATTTTTGTAGTAACTCTTTCAGCAGATGTTCAACTATAAATCCATCAAGCTTTGAAACATTATATTTGAGTTTTTGGGGAAATCCTGTCAGAGATGCTAAAATGAAGCAGAGCTCAAAACAGTGCTGTTAACTGTTCACCAGCTTGGCCAGCCCCCCCCCCCCATCCAATTTCTTATGACTGGTAGCAGGTAGTTGAAGCTTTGCCTTTTAGCAAAACAATTCCACCTGCCACTCCTTGTAATAATTAATTCCCCAGAGTAAACACTTGTTCTAAAACCATGACTACGGCTGAGCTGTAATTGCAGATCATTCCTACTGACACAGAGTGGATGGTGTCAGTAACCAAATCAATAGTTCAGCTAACGCTGGTATACTCTTTGCAACCACATAATTTTAATAAGAGCTAGAAATGGTATTTTGTAACTTTTAAAATAAGTTCTAGTCAGAAGAGAAAGGAATGTTCATTGTTTGTATCATGGACTAGTTGCTTCTCTTATAACATAAGTCATTAGAGCATATATGGATATTATATTATGCATCTTTTGGTGCTCCCTATGTTGGTACTTGAAATGCCAACACAGGAGAAGAGAGAATCTCAAAGAAAATCTCTCTTCTCCTTTAAACTTCCTTTTGCAGAGGGGACAAGCCTTTCCTGCACCCCTCAAGCCCCAAACGTAAGTATTCCAACATCGAGATTGTTATGCCTCAGAGAAACAAGAATATTCAGAAAAGTGGCATCTCGAACTTGGTATATGAAGTCTGTTCTTTTGGCCATTCTGCCTCTGTGTTTCAGGACTCAGTTTAGCAGGTCCCAATATTTTGATGGTTGTTTGAATTTTGATAAAGTTAAGACAGACCTGAAGGCCATGATGGGAGCAACTGCAGAAATTCAGATGTGAAGTAGTGAAAGATAGGGAATATGTTATTTACCATGTGCTGGTTCCATAACCATATTGCTTATGAAGATGGCTCAAAGTCATGTTCTGGGTTGCCATATGGGTCTATGGATAAAACCAAAGCATGGATACTGGTCTACCTTTATTGGCTTTATAAACAGTCAAAGAGGTGGGGAAATTTCTGTGGTATTAGCACAAACTGTTAAAATACTACCCTAATACCAGATTTATGAGACTATTGGTACCAATGCTAATAATAGGGGTCCCCTTTAAGGATTGCTGTAGGTACTGTGGGACTACCGGTCAAGGTGAATAATGGTAACTGTGACAAACGGAGATACTGCCAGCCTAGCTAGCTGGCATTTTGTAAATAATTATATGTCATTGGTGAATATTGAAATGATTTGTGTAAGATGCTTGGGTTACAAATGTATTAGAACTGTATGTCATGTGTATATCAAACTGGTTTGTACAAACTTGTGTTAAAAAATGTATTTTATAAAGTGCTTGTACTTAAAATGTAACCACAGTGTGCCTTACTGGAAAAAAACAAAAATGTAAATGAACTATTGTAACTGTTTAAATGTATATATTTTAACAGTGGAAACTGGAATACTGGAGGTTAACTTCAGAAAAATGACTGAAATTAAATTACTTTAAAGATGGTATATTTCAGTTTCAATGTATCAAAGAGACACAATGTCTAAAACTAGGGAGCTTTCTGTATTATCTCTAGGGTAAAATAATTACTGGTCTTGAAATGTGAAGGAATGTAATTGTTTTATGACTTCCAGCATCTGCTAAAGATCTGAGGTCTGTATATTTTCACAGGTAGATGCTAAATACTGCTAGCTTCCAGCAGTGAGGTTTCACCTGGGATAGAGTTAGAATACAAGAAATTATGTGATTCTGCAAGATATTCCAGCAGTAATATTTGAGATATTAATTTGAGAACTCTCAGAGAGTGACAGTGCATTCTGTACTCTGTCTTGGACCCGAACAGAACCATTCACCACATCTGCCTTGCTCTGATGAAGTAAGTTTCCAGGGAACAGTACAATTCTTTTGGATATAGTCAGGAATATAGCAAAGCTTAGTTTAGATATTTTTCTTTATTTATTTGAGACTGTCCTGCAATGTTGTTTTAAATATTTCCTGTGATTTTGAACTCTGATGTCACTGTGATTATATACTGAATATTTTCTTGTTATTTTATTTATTATTAACTATTTTTAAACCTTTCATTGCAGCTGATCTGTCTAGAGATATTTATGTTTTGAAAGTAATTGCATATTTATTTGGTGACACTGCATACGCCACACCTAATAGCCTTGCTCTTGGTCAAACTACCATTTGTATTAAAATTAATATTACTGTAGAACAGAGCATGTGTATGTACTTTTAAGAAGCATTTCCAGATGTAGGCACGTGCATATAAATAGTGAGCATATGCAGGCAGCAGTGCCATTTTGAGAGAACAGCCAGAGTGTTAGCATATATGAGGGTGGTAGTCAGTTTGTTTATAAGTTTAATTAAGTTTAAGTTACAAAGTCTCATTCTTGATGTGTTTGTGTGTAATAAAGCTATTTGAACTGAACCCAAAACTGCTTGCCTGTTTTATCCTGACCGGATGAATGATAATTACACAGTAAGATTAGAAACTCTTTATAAAGGGCCTTAAAATAACTGATAAGGATTTGGCTGGTGGCAGTGATAACAACCTTACAGTCTGGGAAAAAGGGGGCATAGCTAGTAAACCTGTGCCAGCCTTTCCCAAGTGTGTGTGTGTGTGTGTGTGTGTGTGTGTGTGTGTGTGTGTGTGTGTGTGTGTCTAAATCAAACTTCAAAGCATGTCAGCTACTTGGGCAGGGGACATGAAGCAGTGCTTGGACCGAGAGGGTGGTGGAGGTCTTGGCTTGGTCACTCAGCTTTGATCTCTGCTCTATAGCTGTGCCTGTGGGAGTCCTATTGGGGAACTGGAGAAAGAAGGAGAAACCAGCCCTGGACTGACTATGGTCTCTGTGTGCTCTTAAGGGAAATTGCACTTGATGCAGGGAGCTGCATCTAGAAATAGTGTGTGTGTACTTGTCATCCTTCCAGTGTACGTCCCCCACTGTTGCCAGTGGTGAGGATCGAGACTCCTTGATTACTGGTCCAATGGTGGAATATCACAGTAACCAAAGCATTTTGGTCTCATTATGGCATTCTCCTTTGAGAGTCAAATCAAGATCATAGCTGAGATTTAGTCCAGCTCTTCTTGAGAGTGGGAATACCCAAGGAAATTTTAATAGACCAGGGCACCCAATTCATAAACAGAGTTAAGAAACATCTATGTCAGGCCTTTCAAGTAAAAAAAAAAAACTTATAATCTCAGTATACCTCTCACAAATGAACAGACTAGGAGAGAGGTTTAACAGAGCTTTAAATTCCATGTTAAAGAATGTAATAGATACTGATGGGAAAACTGGGATCAATTATTACCTTATCTTATGTTTTCTGTAAGGAAAAACCTGGGAAAAAGAACCACACTAATATATTATATCCCAAAAAGATCCAGAGGTCACTGAGGTAGGAGTAGGTTATTTCGTGCTGAAATGGGAGCAAGAGAAACAGCTAGTCTCTTTACCCAAGTAATTTAGGATAACACCCTTTCTAGTGCTGAAGAAGAAGTCGTCCTAGAATTTGTGCAAAGAAACAATGACATTTTTTCCTGACTTACTGGGACAAACCACACTTCATTACCTATCACAATGCAATGGCACCTGAACAGAAAGTGAGTCTCAGGGCTTGCAGAATCATGAAGCTCATAATGTGTACATGATGAGATGAAACAGTTATAAAACTAGGTGTGACTGCAGAATCAAGTAGTGAATGCAAAGCCCCACTGCATTGTACTGAAAGAGGATGGTACTATTCAGTTGTATAATGAATTTCAAGAACTGAATATCATATCAATAGCTGTCACCTATCCCAAGCTCCTGCAGTGCAGTAGACAGGTAACACCCTATTGATGGTCTAGTTGACTCAGGTTTGAACAGTGGTTCAGGTAACTACTGGGGTGACAGGGAGGATGGGCATACCCATCCCATGCAGGAGGACATTCATCCATGGTATTATTTTGGTTCTATGAGGGAGTTGCCTTCAAATGTAATCAAAGAACATAGGAAGAGGGATAGAGAGGTGGTAAGGTATATAAAAAAAAAATCCTATGATGGAAGTGGAGATGTTCAAGCCCCCCAGGACACCCATAGGATCCAAGACCAGCCCCAGGAACATCAGAGTAAGACAAGAGATTAGGAGATAAGCTGGTAAGCCTGGCATGGGCTTAGATCACTGGGGGCTCTGGCAGTTAAAATGATGTCCCATTGGGGACCCAAAAAATTAAAAAACAAACAAACAAACCAATATATATATATATATATATATATATATATAGAGAGAGAGAGAGAGAGAGAGAGAGAGAGAGATATTTGACATCTATCACATGCCCTAAGTTGATGAACTGCTAGAGCAGTTTTCAGTAGCACATTATATCATGGCTTTGACTTGACCAAGGGATACTGGCAAATCCTTCTGTCCTAAGATTCTATGGAGAAAACAGCCTTCTCCATGAAAGTACACAGTATTAACCCTTTGGTCTCCACAGGTTCCTGGCTACATTTCAGAGACAACTGGATAAAACCTTAAAACCCTCACCAACACATGCTGTAGCCTATCTTGACAATGTTGTGATTTCCACCTCCCAAAGGTACAGCCAGGGTTCAATTCCTTAATGCAAGATGATCTCATGATGAATGTCTGCATAAGTGCAAAACTGGTATGACCAAACTATGGTTATAGATCATTAATCTCAGGCTTCAATACAGTGGCCTGCCATGTGACTGACTCCACCAAGGGCAGGAGACCTGATGAGATTAAATGGACTTCAGAAGGAGACAGGCTAATCAAAAGACTTGCCCAACGCAAAATATCTGATGTAAACCTATTCTGGTGTCTTCTGATGCCTGAAAAAAAACCCTTTATTCTAGGTACTAATGCCTCTGAGATCACAGAAGGAGCAGTCCTTACCCTGCAGTCTGGTATCAACAGCATTAAAATGAGGATTTCTATATATAATAATTCTCCTAAGAGAAATCCTTTTTCATTATGTCAGCCAACATTTCTGTGCTATCTCATCTCACCAGACATATCTCTTGTGATTAATTGTCCATCCAAAAGTCTGTTTTCTTTTATTATCAACAACTCACACCTTAAATACATTTCAGAAAAGGAACATGGAAAAAGCAAAGCATATCTAAATATCTTATGAACAGGTATTGACAAATGTAAATTTTGTTTTATACCATAACTCAGTCTTATTCAAGATTAAGGGGTATATTTTTGAATTTATAGAATCAAAAAGGGATTTTACTGTCATTCTCCCTAGTAAAGTTTCAAAACTCTACAAGGCCCTACAATCCTTGTCTATCCTTGATTTCAAGTGTATAATTGTCAAGGCCACTCATGGTTACATTTATAAAAAATATTCCTTGATAGGTAAAGCAATGCTCACCTGCCTTTGTTCTCAGATGTGTAATTGCCTAGGCTACCAATCCGTATATTTAAAAAAATATTCTTAGATTGGTAATGCACTTCCCCAATTCTAATACTTTTTTTAAATTCTGATTACCTGATATTTCCTATTATTAACTTTATACACTATTACCCTTATTTTACTTTATTTCTTAACAAGTCATAGTCTGTATGTAGTCTTCCAAAAACATACTTATTATTTTAATGTAAATGTTTATTACAAGGAGCTGATATATTAAAATGTATATTTGAAAATGTAAGGGGCTTATTGGAGGTTATAATTTCTTTAAATGTTTTCAGTTTATGTTATCTGACCTTATATTGGATGAATTTAATTTGAAAAACAACAAACATTAGTTAATAATAAATAGTATCAAACAGTTTGTACAAGTAAAACATGACTCAGTAAGACATTCAGTGTCATCAAATCCACCTAGTTTCTTCAATATTTATGTAAAATTGAGTATAATAATAAGATTGGTAATCGTATTTTATCAGGTAATATTCTTTTAGAATATAAACTATATTTAAATATTTCATTTTGGAAACTTTTATTTCAAAATTAACTTGAAGTATTTAATGATTGAGGTAGATATTTGTTACTTAAGTCTGTAGCAAAAACTTTAAAATCACCATTTTGGGAAATATTTACTTGGAAAATTATTAATATAACCTTCTACATACCAAATTAATTCAATAAAATTAATAACAATAATAAATTCAAATGTTAGAGATGTAGTTCAGAGAGGTAAAAACCAAATTGAGGCATATAATGTATAGTTGCTCAAAACCATCTAAATTTTGAAAATTAAAGATTTTACTGAAATCATATGATCAGATAAGTTTCATCTTTCCAGAAAGTTTATTTCTATAATAATGATATTCCTTTAGTAGTAAAAAGTCAATCTATTACTAATGATTAATTTAGCAAGTGCTTAAAAAGCTATTCATTAGACATGGTTTCATTCTAATCCATTGGCATTATCTGATTTTCTTATAAAACTAAAATAAATCCATAAGAAATTAGCATAATTGAATCTGCAGTTGGAGATAATCTACCTGATTTTAAAGTTTGACCTAAAATTCAGATATTTTACTTAAAATAAATTATTAAATTGTCAAATATATGTTTTAGCAAATTGATATATTTTTTACTCTTTTATCTCAATTTGTTCCAACTTATAGAGTAGTATTCACAGTCTGGAGCTTTGTATTTTTGTAGTGGTGATCCAGGAAGAGTATCACTAAATAGATATGTACATCCCAGACTTTGAGCATGCATACGAAGATAAGAAGGAATTGCTGCAAACATGGCTCGCCATCACAAAAGCATAACATGATTAATGCACAAGTGATAGGGGAATAGCTACTACACTCTTAAGGGGCTTTATGTGTATGCCTATGGGTCTGATTCATAGGCATGCATCTATAATGAGCTCATTTGTATACAAAGTGTATAAATAGCCTTAACATATGTCAGTAAGCAGAAGTCTTCAGGGAGACTAGGGAGATGTGAGGGGAGATTAGCTGGTGCATCTGCATACCTGGACAATTTTTCTGAAAGGGTCACTTGGGTAAATATTTCATTTTGATGCTTGTGCTTACCTGGACATTTTACTGATGAGATCTCTTGGGTGAATGTTTAATTTTTATGCTTGTGCATACCTGAACATTTTACTGAAAGGGTTAATTGGAGAAATGTTTCATTTTAGTGCGTGTGCACACCTGAATGTATTAATGAAGGGGTCACTTTGGTGAATGTTTCATTTTTGTGCTTTCATTTTGGTACTTATGCAGACCTTGACATTTTACTGAAGGAGTCTCTTGGGTGAGTGAATGCTTCATCTTGCTGCTTGTGCATACCAGGACATATTACTCAAAGAGTCACTTTGGTGAAGGTTTCATTTTAGTGTTTGTGCATGCTTTGCCATTTTACTGAAGGGGTTGCTTGAGGAAATAATTAATTTGTTTGTCAGGGAGGTGCTTGTGCATACATAGACTCATACCTCTTGACTGTACAGATTTTCACAGAATGTCCAGATTTTTGCCTAATATTTTGGTCCGTTTTTATAAAATTGTATTTTTTCTAGCAAATTAGTGGCAAATCCTTAAAAATTTATGTTAGAAAATAATGACAGACATTTGAGTTTCAGACTTCATACCCTTCAGAAAATTCATGTTAATGCAAAACCTGCTATTCTATCAAATTTCTAGGTTTGTAAAAGCAATATTTAAAAATTGTCCCTATTTTGGGCTTTTGTTCCACTTTTATTTATGGCTTTGTGCAGATTTCTTGCTCTAAGAGGATGGGGGGTATGGTCAGACTGCTTAAGTGATCGCTGGACAAAATAATTTATTGTGTCATTTTAGTGTTTGTGCATACTTAATACTAACTAATGAATAGGTTGTTTTGGGAAATAATTCATTTGAGTGTCAGCAAAGTGCCTTTGCATACTTTGACAAACAAGTTTGCAGATTGCAACTCCAGTACCAAAGGCGAAGCATTGTTTTAACAATGGATGTGAGTATTGCAGAGATGTCAGACTTTGAATTGCAAAACAGCCTCATTAGCATACTACACTTTACAATATTTCTCATTTGCATTTCATTATTTTTAAGGCCTTTTGCATTAATATAAATGACTTCTATGAATCTTGCCATTGCTATGCTCATTCATAAGCATCAGGAATACCCCTATCACATTTAGGCAAGCAACTATGAATATTGACAATAATTTACCCGATGCTCTGAATTTTATTAAAAATATAGGTTTTTGGCAAAACTTATTTACACACATATTCTATATATTATATAAAGTTAACTTTTTCATAATTATTGATTTTATTAAGAAAATGAATATGTAATCACATTTCCATTTAAATGTCATTCTAGATTGGAAGATGCCATGATATTTTAATTGCTCATTTAAAACAGGTGTATTATTATTATTATTATTATTTTGTTTTTATTATTACCTGCCTGTATTAAATAAAGAAGACTATATTATCTGCATTTTCAATTGCAGAACTCAAGTTTCTGTGAATCTATCTAACTCAATTTTACATACAACTAGTCATTAAGAAAAAAACAGCCAGTGTGGCAATACACACTTGACTAAACTCTTCTCTAATTCTAAACTTCAAGGCTAGATTGCTAGTACTTATAAACAGAGTCCCCAAAATTTGATTTTTTCAGACAATCTGATGTTATTGTTCTGAAATTATTAGAAACATTATCAGTCACTCTTGAACTCTGAATATTCATGCATTTGAATAAACTCCTGTTTTTATAAACCTGGGCAATAACCACTCATAGCCATGGATGCAGGATTAATTTCTCATTGAAAATACAACCAAAAAGACAATACAACAATTCAGTCCTGTTTCAACAGTTTATTTTGAATAATGTTTTACTTATTTCTTCAGGGCATTTTGATTTTTTTCCTTTAAATTTCTTATACATTTTCTATGGCAACCAAATTAAATTCCTTTCTCAACCCTTTTCTTTCAATGTCAATGTGATATTTCCCCTCAAAATGTTGATCCTCCTATCTTATATGATAAAATTGTTTCCATTTATCCGATTTTATTATCACCTCATATTTTACAAGTCTTCTAACACATGTTCTTATTTCAAGTCAGAACTTTTTATTATCACTCACAAGGCTTAAGGAGATGGTTACAATTGCCTTTCAAGTACCAAGGTCTCTGACACTATATGGACCCTAAGAACCCTAGTTCTTGACATATATGACTATGGCATGATAGATGTACATGACAGAGCCTGACATTTGGCTGAATAACTTGAGATGTAGATCCCTAAGGGACATGCAATAGGCATGTCAAAGCTTTACATGCATTTTACAAATACAGGTAATGAACTAGTCCTGAGTGGAATCATTCCTTCAAATTAAATTTATTGATTTTAGTTTTATTTATTTGACATTTGTTTACAGGGATAGTCCATCTGGGTCAGAAGAACCCATTTTCAGTGGAGAGCCAGGGAGAAAAAACTCCAACAGTGCAATCAATAATCATAGGTAACATTTACAGTTTCATGAGAAGAGACACATACATCAATATTTACAAATTATCAGAGGAAATAAAAAATATACGCAGATAATACCTGTTATACAACCTGGCCTTTGGTAATTGACACAATCTGTTGAAGGATTGATGTCTATATTTTAGCAAGTATTTGTAATTTTTTTTTCAAAAAGCTTTATTGAATTATCACTTGTGACACAGGCAAATTTACATTCAGATAAAAGTAATCAAACTATATTAACATAACAAACATTATACTTCACATATATTGCTGTATATCATATAACCTAAGCAATATTACATAAATTATTCAATTCCTGTCTTTTTTTAACAAGAAACATCTTTCTTAGGCCATAACTTACTACATAGGCAATCACACATTTATATAAATAAAAACAGACCACACCAACACAATCCTAGTCTCAAGCAATTTACATCACAAACCATACTGACACACTCCCAGTTGCAAACATTATACATCACTTATAATCTACCCAATCTTTCTCACTCAAACATTACATAGTTCATTTAAGTCCTGCTGCATTTTAGACCTCATTCCTCCCTTGCATGTATTGTTCCCACAATTAGATGAGAGAAGAGTCTAAGAGAGATTCTGGAAGGTAGATGCATATAGAAGAGGGAGGCAGAAAGTGTATGAGAGATTAGCCATGAGTATGAGAGATTAGCCAGGAGTATGAGAGATTAGCCAGGAGTTGAGCATGAGCACAGCCAAGAGTTGTTAAGATGTTGCTTTAGGTATATTTTGAAAACTATTAGTTCAGAAATACTTCTGGTCAATAGTGGGAGTGAGTTCCATACTTTAGCTACACCGTGAGAGTAGAGACTTTGTCCAGGTATTTTAGAGGATTTGAAGATAGTGAGAAGCTTCTTATCATCAGACCTGAGGGTTCTGCTGGGGTTATAAGGTTTGATTATGTTGCTGAGGGCAGGGCAGGCTAGGGGTGTATTGATTATGTTGTGTAGTGTTGTGAGTTGGATAAAAAGGGAGTGGTTGGCGAATTCTAGCCAGTCTAGCATTTGCAGTGGTATACAATGATGAGTGCTGTTTTTGGAGCTTGTGGCAAACTTTGCCACATTGTTGTAGCAGTTTTCCATTTTGGATCTAATGGAAGTCTGTAGGTTAGAGAATATGCTGGCACCATATAGAAGGGATGGTAGTAGAAAGGTTTTTGCTAAGGTGATCTTGGTTAGTGTGGTCAAGGAGTATTTGTTTCTGTATAGAAAGATGAGTTTCTGGTCTTTTTTTTTTTGTTTTGTTGGACATGGAAGTCAAACTTTAACTGATCATCTATAGTTACACCTAGAAGTTTGGCATGATGGACTATTTTGAGAATAATATTATCGGCCATACATATTTTGAATTGGTTTGTGTCTGTAGAGTGACTTTTTGTAGGTAGAGAAGGAGTTTAGTTTTCTTTGCATTTAGGAATAGTTGGTGGTTAGTCAGCCAAGATTCAAATGCTGAAATGCTTGTTATGTGATTGTGAGAAGTTGGAGTAGTGTGGGAGAGGTGCAAATAATAGTGGAGTCATCTGCATAATGTATGAGGATTCCAGTGGATGAGGCAGTGTGCAGGTTGCTTGTAAAAATGTTGAAGAGCAGGGAACCAAGTATAGAACCTTGTGGGACTCCAGTGGGGTTGTATAAAAAAGGAGAGATTTAATTTAGCCATTTTATTGCTTGCTTTCATTCATGCAGGTAACTGTGAAAGCATTGTAAGGAGGGAGGGGTAAGGCCAAAATCAGAGAGCTTGTGCAAGAGTAAGGAATATGAGATGGTGTCAAAGGCCTTACAAAGGTCGAGAAATCAAGTAGTCTGTGTCTCTATCTCTGTTAATAGAGTCGGTAAAGGATAAGAGGGCTGTGGATGTGCTGCAGCCTGGATGGAAACCGTGTTGGGTATGTGTAAGAAGGTTGTTTTGCAGCAAGTATTTCATTAATTGATGGCGTATACATTTTTCTAATATTTTTGAGATCAGAGATAGAATGGCTATGGGTCAAAATTTGGTCAGTTCAGTAGATTTACTGCCTTTGTGGATAGGGATGATATAGGACATTTTCTATATTTCTGGTACTGCACATTCTGAAATAGATTGATTGTGCAAGATGCTGATTGGGTAAGCTGTGGAGCTGGCAGCTAGTTTAAGGTAATGGGAGGAGATTGTCAGTAGATGTAGAGCAGGGTTTTAGTTTCAGGAGAATTTTTTTATGAGGCTTGTAGGTATTGGTTGTAAGGAGAATGTTGTAGAGTTTTCAGGAAGGAGCTTCTGTCTGCTATGTTTGAAATGGTCAGAACTAGCAGTAGTTACATACTAGGAAGAGTTGAGGAGGAACAGGGGGAGGTCTTGGAGTTGGGGTTATTAAAGATCAGCTTGGCTATGGATTGTATGAAGTGGTTGTTAACAATTTTTTGCTGTTTGGGATGGAGGAGCATTAAGTGAAGGGCAGAGGTCTTTTCTAGTGCCAGGACTGAGTAGGGTTGATGCCTAGATACAAAGATAAGATAACTGGATTCAATAATAGGTTAAAAAGCTGGTCTTATTCCTAAGGGGATTTAGTTTGTGTCAGCATGGGACAAGATGTTCAACAGTCGATATTGCTTTACTAAGAGTGATCTACACCTCTCATTGCAAGGCTACGTCATAGTGGCTAAAGCCTTTACTGCCCCTAGTGCATTTTAGGCAGAGTTCAGTTGATAGACATCGCAACATATAACAGTCTCAAGATCAGATCACATTAAGATGACTTTCTGCAATTCCAGTAGTCTAAACAATAAATTGCCTGATCTTGAGACTCTCTTGCATTTGGAAAGCATCTGTGACAGCAAAGTGAGACTTGGTTTAAATGAAAAGAGAATACTCCCTCTGTACTGGCCTTTTGAGCTCTCCATGCCTTCAGTCCCAATGACTGCTATGGTGGAGTCTCCATATTTGTCAAGGAACATATTACTTTCAGGAAGAACCCCAGCAACCTGCAGACTGACTTTGTTGAACTATAAATCACTCTAGATAGGATCAATTATCAAATGATTCCTTGTTACAAAAAGCTTTTTTTTGCCCACTGATGAGCATATAAGATTCCTCAATGTTCTAAATAATTGCCATATTAGCAAAACTCTGTTATTTTTGGTGACTTTAACTATCTTTCATTACACAGGGGCAGTTATACCTCCAATGTAGGAAATGCTCAAAAATGTCTAGACTTTATGAAAAAAAATTCCCTTGGAACAGTTGATAAAAAAAGCTTTCTATGGGACACGGCATGCCTGACCTAATTATTACAAATGTGAGTGTTTAATCCATTATTCCTCTGGTATCTCATTCCTCAGTGAAGTCTCACCACAAACATGTGACATCCTTTAAACCTCCAAAAGTCTCTGCAGCAAATCTCACTAAATTTATGTAGTACAGCCATGCAAACCTCAACCAACTCTATGATGAAATATCAAAATTCAGTCTTGACTAAGTCACCCCTGGCCTTGATACAGTAGCAAGTGTCAGTAAAGAATTTTATGCCAACTTAAAAAAATACACAGAGCTACCAGTCCATATATATTTTTTTATCCTGTTAACTGGGTTATCTTCACTAGACTATTAGCCCCTTTTCAGTGGAGACACAAGGTGTTATTTATACTACTGGGGTAAATTTGATTAGGGCATCAGGGAACTTCCCCTCTTCTTTTGGAGGATGTTTGCCAGAGGGCTGTTACTGTCATGGAGCATGAGGAGGTGAGAGTATGCAGGGGATGGAAGGCATTTATTTGTAGTAAAGTGAACTTGTAGGAAGAGACTTATGTTTAAAAAATGGGCACAAATAATGTGGAGAAAGGATTACCACATGATGGAGTGGTTGTATTTCAATAAGGTGGTATGGAGGGTGACACACAGTTGAAAATTATTAATGAGGTAGAACTGTCAGGTGATGCTGCTATTTCAAGGTGGCCATTGTTCCTGAATACTTCTCTATTGACAGGATAGCACAGATGGAAAAAGCAGACATACAAGTGCGGAAGGAGGTTGTGTCAGCTAATGTGGACTGTTTTACTGAAAGAGGATTCACATAGAAAAAAATTAGCTATTTCTAATGAAAACAAGATTTCTGCTTCCATTGCTGTGAGTCATAAAGTTGATAATAAGTTGATAATACAAGGCCTAGATGTGTTAAATACTTTGAGAAAATGGAAACTGGTAATACGGTTGGAAAACAGGAATGGTGATGCAATAGCCAGGTTCTTTGTAAGGGATAACATTATGGTTTCTTTAGGGTTTGCCACTGAAGATTTATGGGCATTTATGTATATTGGTAATGGACCATTTTGTGACTTATGCTCTGGCATTTATGGTAACTTTTGATGACAAATAATTTTGTTTTCCTTGGAATGACTATATTGTGAAAGGGAAAATATTAAGATGAAAAGAAAATGAAAAGTTCTATTTAGGATTGCTGATATATCTAAAATTAATTCTTTATTTTTCTGAAAAATGCAAAGATGTGTTTGACAACAAAAAATTATGGAATGGGGATACTAAATAAATTATGCTTAGCAAAGATGGAAGATGTTTGCATTACAGGGTATCTGTATTTAGGTCCCGTCCTCTGAAGCCAAACATAACTATAAATCCTGTTTTAGATATATTAGAAAAATAAGAAACAATGTGCCACATTGCTCTAAATTATTCATAAGGACATTTTCTATACATGTTCTATTCTGACCCAGTAGGCATTGCCAATATCTTTGCAAAGATATTTAGTGCCAATTTCACCCATAGACTTCTATCCAAATCCCTAAAATAACTGAACCCTTTACTCTCTCTATTATTTCTGAAAATATTTTTCTGAAAGTGCTAACCAAGACTAAAAGCATTTCCTTCATGTGATGTGACAATATACCTGGTTGCTTAATTAATATTGTTCAACATACTCTTGCAGCGATACCATTTAAACTGTTCAATCTAAGTTTAGGTCCTAGTTTTGCCCCTGATAAGGGGATCACTACAATGGTGACGCCTCTTAATTAGGGTAGCCTTACAAGTGACTCAGATAATTACAAGCCTATTCACTGGCTCTCAAATCACCATAATCACTATTAGTCTCATGATCTCAAACAGCCTGGAGTGCCATACCTTCTTCCCATGAAATATATGGGAGCAATTTCTTTCTGCGACCTAGACTGGAGTGCCATACTTTCTTCCATGAAATATATGGGAGCCGTTTATTTCTGCAACCTTTCTTAATACTTTTTCTATGAATTTGTATATTTTCTGCTGCTTTAAAAGTAGCAGATAGGTTAGAGATCCAAAATTAAATTACCATAATTTTGCAGGTAGTCAATAGGCATGCTTTTTCAGGAGACTGTTGAGGAGTCTATCTCAATTTCCCAGTGTCCCCTGAGAACTGTCTCTTTAAGTGACTTGTTCAGAGTCACACAGTAGGTAAATGGATGCTGTATTAAACCCTGGATCGCAGACAGCAGCTCAGTAACAGTTTATAGACTTAATCGTTTGAAATAAATACCTGTTGTCATGGTCCTAATAAATCAACACAGACAACTAAAGACATTTGACAACCTTTATTGTGACGAAAATGAATAACAAACATCAAAATTTTATTGAGCCACACAAATTCAACATTGCAACACATAGGATAGTAAACATAAGGGCAGTGCACCCGCTCACCCTTAGATAAGCAGCGTCCCCCACTTACTCACTTATCAAAGTAATCATGAAAACAGCATCCCCGCTCACCTTAATATCATCAGTTCCATAATTCCATTCCAAGTCATCCATCATCAATTCCAAATATCTTACTGAGGGAGATAGAACAGGGTCAAGCCTGTCCCACTTCTCCACCCCTCAAGCCAGACCAAACGGGCGGGCTGGGCGGGCAACAAGACCACACCAAAATGTGTTTACTTATACCAGTTTCCCCTACAAAACCCCCTAAGACTCACCCCTATGCCTTACCTCACTTCCTCTCCCAGCTCCCAATTTAATTAACTCTTTCCTACCTACTCCCTACCCTCATTACCTAACATACCTATCTTCCTACATCCAGCTCCCCCCCACTCTATTCATACCAAGGTCGTCCTGTAACAAATTCATCTGTTGCAAACTTCACTTGTCATGGTCCTAATAAATCAACACTGACAACCAAAGACATTTGATGACCTTTATTGTAATGAAAATTAATAACAAAAATTTTATTGAGCCACACAAATTCAACATTGCATCAAATAGTTTGGATAAGCAGCGTCCCTAACTTGCTCACTTATCAAAGTAATCATGAATGCAGCATCTCCGCTCACCTTAATATCAACAATTCCATAATTCCATTCCAGGTTATCCACCATCAATTCCAAATATCCTACTGAGGGGGACAGAAGAGGGTCAAGCCTGATTCTCTTCTCCACCCACCAGCCCAAAGAGCTGTTCCCCCTCATACCATACTACTTTTGAATAGATCCTCCACCTTCATGTCCAGGTTAAAATTAAATAAATCAAGCTCAAATTCATTGAGATGAACTCCATCTGACCTATACCATACAGGGACCCTGCTTTCAAACTCCACATGCCATATCGTATGCACCCCGATGTCCTACAAACATTTCACCAACGTAAAATTAACATACCTCCTAGCCCTCTCCATCGCCACAAAATTCCTTTCCTCTCTCCACACCAACCGGGAAATAATCTTAGACCATATCAAAACCAAAGAAGGATACATCCTCCTCAGTGCTAACACATCCTCACAAATAAGATGTACCAACTGCCTTTTCCTGAACCTTCCCTAAATCATTCCCCCCCTAAATGAATCAACAAACTTCTACTACCTAAAAAAAAAAAAAAAAAACTTGTAAACAAATCCTACCACAAAGCTACTTAATATAAGACAAAAAGGCATTGGAAAACCACCTTCCCACCCTCTTGATGACTTCTATAGAACTTCCTTCCTTCGCTAAGTCTGATGCCCTACCCATCCTAAAAGAATGAGAAGAAAACTTATCCCCTTCTAAACTGACACTACAAAGAGCCCTCCTCATAATCAAATTCAGTTGCTCACCTGCAAGCCTTTCCTCCTACTGAAGTAAAAAAGAAACCTTGTACTCTACCCCTCTGGACCAGCCACAATCTCTTCCCCCACACCACAGGACATCTCCAACTTATGTCAGTCACTTCCAATACCATCAGGGCCCCACGTCCCTCCTGATCCATCTTTGAAGACTGCAGCTGAATGTGCACCACCCTAGGTGACATCAACACATCCTCCCATAGTAATGAACCCAATAACTCGGACACTCTAAATGCTCCACAATACATCCACACACAAACCGTGCTCCACACCACATACTCCTCCAAGGATCCACACACCTTACCTAAACCCTGTAGCAACCTGCCTAAGATCTCCTTCATCACCGGCCATCTCCTATCTACTACCCCACCTTCAACTCTGCCCTAACACTTTAATACTCGACTCACCACCCAGGACCTACTCCAATCCTGCAATCTGGCCAAACGAGTAAAAGCAGCAATGGCTGCCAACACCACCCTCATTGTCCTAACCACCCTGCCCTGTTCCCTCAACATGGCCAAGTAGCGCAACAACAAAACCTCTGACCACTGACACTCCTCATCTGGTACCTGCCTCAAGAACTGGTCAAAATGAAATAAAGCCCTACTGTAAGCTCTTCTGCCCATGACTGCTGCACCAACCTGCCAATTACTCTGGACCAATCTGCCAAATGTCCTCCGGAATGATTGCCGGATGCAATGCCACTGTTGGGGCCACCTGCCAAAACCTGCAAAACTGAAAATGAGACAAGCTATCTGCTATCTCATTCTTAACCCCAGGCACATGCAATGCTGTGAAGGAAAAGTTAATCATCAAACTTTGCAATACCAGTTTCCTGAAAACAAGTAAAAAATGAGGAGATTTAGCTGTCATAACCTGCAACACCCTCACCACTGCAGCATTGTCCGAATAAAAAAAAACACCCTCCTACCTTTTAAACGATCCTGCCAAACCACCAAAGCCACCCAAATAGGCATCGATTTCAAAAAGGTGACATCCGATTTCCACTCTTCTGACCAATGCTCCGGCCAAGGGGCCGAAAACCATTGGCCTGCAAAGTAAGCTCCCATGCCCAGACCCACAGCTGCATCAGTAAACACAACTGTATCTCCCATTGCTCTACCCAATCTAACTGCCAGAATGAAATCCCATTAAACTGTTCCAAAAATTTCATCCACAACTCTAAATCCTCTCGCACTAGCTTAGTGACCCGCACTCTGTGGTGCTTACTCCTCCATCCTTTCAAAAGAAATGCTACAGACCGGCAAAAAGTGCACCCTGAATGCACAGCCCTACAAGCAAAATTCATCAAACCCAACAATTCCATAGCCTCTCGCATCCAAACCTTGGACTTGGACTTCACCCAACAGATTTTCTCCTGCAGTCGAACCAACTTGTCCTGCGGTAAACAAAATAGGCCTTGTCCTACATCTACTGTCAAGCCCAAAAAATCCAACACCTTCGCAGGGCCCTCTAACTTGTACTTAGCCAAAAGAACTCCAAGGGACTCACACATCCCCACAAACTCATGCAAAGCTGTCTGCGCCTTATCCTGGCCATCACCCACCAACAAAAAATCATCTAAAAATAGTGAACTGTTTGCTGATCCTCCACCCTCTGCTGCCAAGTCCAGTGGAGTGCTGAACTAAACTTTTCAAATGTGGAACACACCACTGCACATCCCATAGGCATAGCAGTATCAAAAAAAAATGTTTCCCCAACCACCATGCCCAACAAAGGCCAATCCTCCTCCCGCACCAGCAACAAATGAAAAGCCGACTCAATATCTACTTTAACCAACCAAGGATCCTCAAAACTCCTGATAATTCGGACCGCATCATCCAGTGATGAATACGTGACCTTAACCTCTGCACTGGGTATGAAGTCATTCACAGACTTACCCCCATGGTATGACAAATGATGAACCAAATGAAATTTACCTTGCTTTTTCTTAGGAACTAAACCTAATGGTGACACTTTAAAGTTAGAAAGCAGAGGACAACTAAATGGACCCAACAAACTCCCTGCCTGACACTCCTTGTTAATCAACTCCTGCAAAAGCCCCTCCCTCCCCTTTACAGACTTCAAGTTTTTTCCCACAATACCGTTCCCCCACCAACGTGGACTTAATTGAAAAACCCTCAATCAATTCACCTGCCATACTTGGCAGCGGATAATGGGTCAGGAACAACTCCAAAATCTGGACTTAATAGGGGAATGAGTCCCCTGGTCGTTCCCTAACTCCATGAAAGGGCCCCCCCTTTGCCCCTGAAAGGTACCCTGGCCTTGCCCACCTACCCATGCCAGGCAAGAACCAACCCAACCTCTAGGACCAGCAGAATAAGACGTCTGCCCCCCAGCAGCCCCCCCCCACATAATGTAACAGCATGAGCTCCCATACCCCTAGAGCAAATATGGGAAAATTTACAGCCTACCCAAGACCATTTCTCTGCATTAAATGCCCAACATATCCCAGCACCCCCCTCTGATGGTTGAGCCAATCTACTACTCCCTACACTTATGTCCATCATGGTAGAAAGCCAAATGTCCGGGTGTCTAGCCTCCCACTGCATGGATTTATCCACCACTTTCCGCTTACAAAACTTCTGATCATACCAAACCCATGCATAGCCTGGCTGCAACCTCTGTGCTTCCCTGATAGTCAAAAATAGGCCAGAAGAGGAAGAGCCAGTGAAGTATCCCTTGCCAACCAAACTGCCATGTAGTATATAAAACCAAAGACCAAGTTATCCCATGACCTGGGCCTAAACCTACCTACCCTTCTGCGACCTATGGCTGCCAATGCCACCAAAAGGTCCTTCCCATTAGCCGAATCTGCCTCTGTCAACTGTTGCACCCCAACAGCATCAAGTAATTCAAAAATATTAATGAATTCCCCTTTCCAAATCTTCTTCTTCACCACTAAAGATATGTGGGGAGTCAAAACAATGGGAGCCCCTTCCTGACCTGCATCGCCAACCAATCCCCTGGCCATGACCCAAAAATCAGACCCCACAACATCCAAGTCAGACCCCAAATCCGGATCAAGCAATGATAGAGTATTATCAATAACCCCTTCACAATCAACCAATGCCTCTAAACCCCTACCCGCTAGCTCATCTTGGACCCTCCTCACTGCACCCTGATGCCCCTTCCGTAGCTGCCGCTATATCCTCACTCCCCATCAGACCTGATAAAGAATTACCTGCAGAAGAAGAAGGGGCCACCAGCGGTGTCCCACCCTCCATTGCCACATCCACTGATGTTGACTGTCTGGCTTTCTTCACCCTCGACCCCCGGGTTGTAGCCACCATCTGCCTCTTCTTTTTTTGGGTCCTGAGCACTAGCTGATGGAACTTCAGTAGAAATGTCCTTGAAGAGGTCCTCAGCCTGTGCCACAATACTGGCCCACCTCTGTCTCAACCCTTCAGCCATGATAACCTAAAGAAACAAAAGAGAAATTGTTGTTAAAACAACCTTTTAAAGAAATGTATGCTAGCACCAAACAGTACCTGCAGACAAACAGCACACATAATTCCTAAAATCCTTATGCCTATCACCTCTCCTAAACTGTTACTCTCAACTACTTAATCCCCCCACCTACCTCTGTAAGTCAGCCCATGGGGGGGGGGGGGGATTTGACTGTCTTGGGACTTGAACCATGCACCTCTACATGTCACTGCAATCCCGTGCGTCTAACAGCTAGTTACTTCTACCACCTAATGCCAGTCACCCCAGACTATGCCATCTAATCTGCTATTTATTCATTATACATATAGGATATATATATATATATATATATATATATATATATATATATATGTATATAAATATATATATATATATATATATATTATATATATATGTGTGTGTGCGTATATATATATATATATATATATATATATATATATATATATATATATTTATTTATTTATTTTGTATATACTAAATACTAACTATAATACACCCCAAACTCTACTTAGCTAAAGAACCTAGCCTGATCTCCCTGCCTGCCCATACAGACTAGCTATTACACATGTATATTCTTCTGCTGCTTTTCCTTATTTTTTTTTATATAATAAAGAAGGCAATCAGTGATTGCCTATGCTACCACGCATGTGCACACTATCCGCTCAAACGCAGAAAGCCGCACAGCTTACCTGCAGCCCAGAAACCACTAACTACCAGTGAGAAAGCATCCAAAAGAGACTGTAATGCTCCCCCAAGACCCAGGGACATACCACTAGCCACCAGGGCACAAAAACCATCACGCAAACATCCCAAAGCCGTGACTAGCCACCAGGTAAAGAAAAAAACAACAGAACCATCCCAAAATCTCTCAAAGCCAACACTAACAACCAGGGAACCGAAACCATCCACACAAACCTCACAAAGCTGCCATTAGATATCAGGGAACTGAACCATGCACACAAACCTCACAAAGCCATCACTAGACACCAGGGAACCTCGCAAAGCTGTCACTAGACACCGGGGAAATCAAAACCATCCACACAACCCTCATAAAGCTGTCACTAGACCCCAGGGAACTAAAACCATTCACACAATCTCCAAAGCCACCACTATCCACCAGGGAACAGAAACCATCCATTCAAACCCTACAAAGCCAACACTAACCACCAACAAAAACCATCCAGACAAACCCACCAGATACCACAGCCACCAGGGACAGAAACCAACCATTACCATCCCCAACCCCCACCATCAGCACTTACCTGCTGCAATCAAGGAGGCATTTTGTTTTTCCATAAGAGATCACAATAGCACTACTGTGCATGCGTGCCCAGCTGTAACCGACAGTACAAGCCTGCAAATAACCACTACACCACCAGGGACAAAGAAAAAAACAACGGAACCATCCGAAAACCTCTCAAAGCTGACACTAACCACCAGGGAACCGAAACCATCCACACAAATCTCACAAAGCTGTCACTAGACACCAGGGAGCCTTGCAAAGCCATCACTAGATACCAGGGAAACCAGAAACAGCCATTACAACCTGCCACAACCAAACAAAAACCACTAGATCACCATGGAACAACTTAACACAACAAAAGATAAAGAAAAACAAGATGAATAAGCCACTAAACCACCAGGAAACATAAAAGGAGGCAAATCTAATCAAGCAATGAGAGAAATAACCACTAAACCATCATGGACACAAATACCTAAATATGTCTGCACTACATGCACGTCTACACTACATATCTACACAATACTGCCATATGCCCTTTACATCACCCACCATAATTCCAAAAAAAAAAAAATAGATAGATAGATATACAAATAACCCATACTGTACTCACCTCACTGACTAGCACTACCCAAGACCTACCTTACTAACACCTCAGGTCGTCAGGACGTGATCCTGCTTCAACAAGACCACACCAAAATGTGCGCACTCATACCAGTTTCCCCTACAAAACCTCTTAAGACCCACCCCTACACCTTGCCTCACTTCCTCTCCCAGCTCCCAACTTAATCAACTCTTTCCCACCCACTGCCTACCCTCACTACCTAGCATACCTATCTTCCTACATCCAGCCCCCCCCACTCTATTCATATGAAGGTCGTCCCGTGACAAATTCGTCTGTTCCAAACTTCACTTACCATCTCAAATGTAGCCTAATGAACCAGTGTATCATGGGTGAAACCATGGGAGCAGTCCACACTGGGTTCAGGTAATAAGGGAAGTTGCTTTGTATGCAGAGACTTTAAAAACCATAGGAGTATCAAGGGAGGGGTTTAGGGGATAGCTGCTCTGGCTGCAGCTTGTTAGGGGGCACATTTGTTAGATATTGATAGTGTGGCTGTGCAGTACAGGCATTCAGAAAGGAATGCTGATACTGTATTAGTGGTCATAGCTGAAGCTCTGAACTACTTTCTGTGTAGTATTTCAACTGTAGCAAGCCATTTGCTAGTCTCGTAACAAATTGCTTGCTATACTTTAGAGCAGAAGTACTCTTTTAGATCCTCAACCTGGAATTGAGGGGGAGCTAGATCAGAGAACTGTATATGGTGCCAAATAACCTAAGCATTGTTCTGAGCATAGGTCACTCTCCATTAGTATCAGTACAAATAACTGAATAGTGATAATGAATCAAAAGCTGCCACTACAGTGATGTTGACAGAAATGAGAATAAAGCTAATTCAGGATGGATAACTTTATTGTTGAAATGTGTATTGCTTTCAAGCTGTCATTGACGCTCTTTAACTGTATGTAACACAAACTTAATTTTATGTATTTGTCATGAGCAATATGTGTCTGCTTCTTAATTTCATTAAGCCACACTAAGCTTTGCAATGTATACATTATAATTTTTTGTTCAGTTAAACATGACAGTTTTCTTGACAAATATCTGGGGTAATGCCATGAGAAATATTTTTGTCTTAATCTACTTAAGTTAGAACCCTTGAACAGAAGAAAAATATTTTAATCATTTAAATTATTCAATTTCTATATTACCAGCATTTTATTATTATAGAATGTTGTCATTTGCTTTGCTTACTTTTAAGTTCAGTTGATTTAAAACTGCAACATCACAGATCCTACTGAGGACTAAGTCAAATTGTTATCCTTCACATTTTTTTTTAATTTATACTTCTATAGCATCATTATATATTTTAATTGAAACAACTTCTATTATAAAGACAGAATTCTCTAACACAAGAATCATAAGCAATACATGACAAGTCAATGTATAAATTAATTATGAAACCATTCCTACATTAGGTTGTGCTGGAATTTATAACTCAGATAACAAATACATGAACTGCAACAACAAACACGATGTGCTGAAAGTGCTTAGAATGTGCACCAAAAGTACAGAATGAAGGAATGTTAAGTATGTTTATGTTTGTTCAGAAAGCAGTTGGTTCTTTTTTCTCTGTATTTCAGATGCTGGAGTTTAACTTCTAGCTGCCAAGCTGTTCAGATGCAACTATTCAGTAAACAGGAAAGCCTCCATCTCACATGGGTTTAAGTTGTCAGCATCACTCAACGACACCGATTATGTCATGTCATCTGCTATACACAATAAGTATAAAAACAGTTGACTCATAGTTTATACTGCTGGTCTGATACCTTATATAACCTTTCATCTAACAAACTTGGTACAGAAATATTGACTCATGCTTGTGGCCAGAGTTTTAATTTATCATCGGACTTACTGTAAGTGTTTGGGATTTTTACTTTGTTCCCTTATTTCTTTATTGTTCTTTTAAGCACAGGATTCTGAAAATCATGTTACTACTCATACTTTGAGGATCGCAGCAAAATTTCAGAAATGCTTCCACTATTGCATCTTTCATAGAGTCTGCAAAAGAATTAAGGAGTAACATAAGACTCATTATACCCTGACCCCTCATTAATATTCCAAAACGTGCACGCTGATTGGCCAGCATGCACGTTGTAAATCGACTTATACTAATGGAAAAAGGTCCGGTCGCCTGGACTTTTTCCATTACTATAAGTCTCTTTTAAAACACTGTCTCGCTATGTTAAAAGAGTTTAACATAGCGACACAGGTTTAAAAAAAGCAATGGAGATCTCCGTTGCTTATTTTAAAGCTGTCTCGCTATGTTAAACCCATTTAACATAGCGAGACAGGTTTAACGGAGAAAGCAAGATCTCCATTGCTTTTACTGTTCGCTTTGTTAAATGGGTTTAATATGGCGAGACAGCTTTAAAATAAGGAACGGACAGGTCCGTTCCTTGTTTTAAAGCTGTCTCACTATGTTAAACCCATTTAACATAGCAAACAAGTAAAAAAGCAGTGGAGATCTTGCTTTCTCCGTTGCTAACCACAACTCTGATGTACTGCATAGGCATGCGCAGTACATCAGAACTGCCGCGGATACCAGACAGCTGCGGAAGGGCAGCAAAGAGGCATTATACAATGCCATTATTTAAGAAAAGTAATTATTTATTTTCTTAAATAATGTCATAGTATAATAGCAATAACCCACTTCTGGGTGTGGGTAATGCGGGATTTACCCATGGTTGTCTTTGTTTGGTCCCTCGGGCTTCGCCCTCGGGACCAAACCACTCCAACCGTGGGTAAATCCTGCATTACCCACATCCAGGCATGGGTTATTGCTATAATATCAGACATCAAGCTTTTGTAATGCATCAGAACAATAAATGCAAACACTGGGTAAATTGCAGTAAGTTCTTGTATGGTAGACATTTATGCAGTAACTAATACAATTTAAATTCTATTATGCTTGGAACTATTGTACTTCTTGCCATGGTATAATTACAATAACCCACGGCAGGGAAGAAAGGCATTTACAATATTCTGATCACAAAGGTAAAGCCCACATCAACCAGAAGTAGATCACACCACAGCGCACACTTCTTCCATGGATTATTGCTAAAACAATAACAGAAATAATGATGGCATTTTGAAAAGGATCTACTGTGTAACAGTAATTGTGATATCTTCTGCAAAAGTCAGAATAATCCTAACCATTTTTATTATACAAATATAGTATGTCACTATGAAGAGTAATTACATTGATTAATATTGATTATGTAATAGTGAGGGAATAAATCTTCTGAATATACAATCAATTTGCTGTTTCTTGTTTCTTTACTGATGTAAAATACAAAAATATTTGCCTGGAAGAAGTATGAAATGCACAAATAATACAGGATGATGAGAATCACTTGAATCTTGAACACTGTCCAAATTTTTTTTTGTTTTTAATTAAAGCATTTTTTTAGTTTTACAGTAAAATACATTTAAAAATATGAACTATATAAATTAATCGTGAAATGAAACAGCGATACTTACTTCTTGTTACTTTACACAGAACAGGTACACTTTAGTGGCAGTACGAAGCAAATTGTACATTTCTGTTAATTACATCCATCCATTCATCCACAACACCTTTTTCCCCATTTTTTCACATGGGATATGGGTGTCACTGTAACAGTGACAATCATCTACAGCCAAAGTTCATGCTGCTGGGTGGTGTTTCTAAAAAAAAAAAAGAAAAAAGTGTCATGTTTCTAAAATAAAGGCAGTTTTATGTTGTAATGAAAGAGCTTCCCTTAAGCACTGGTGAATATGTTGGTCACTTGGGTGGTGGGAACCTTTTTGTTTTATTCATTTATTTTTGTTTAGAAGCCAGGTGCAAATTTGCTTCTACTATGAGTGCACTAATGACAATTTCCTGAGCCTTAACTCACCAAAAAGCAACTTGCTGAAAATAAATTCCTAAAAACACTGTTTTCAGTGTTTTTTTAGCCTCTCCCCACTCCCCACACATATATTAACTAATAAAATCAACTCCACATTTGCACTACAAGGAAGAAGGAGGCAAGCACCCAGAAATGGCACTTTTACTATAAATGCTGGCACTGACTGGGAATCAAGTCTCATTGGGTTGATTTACAGGAGCCTTTCTAACATAGAAAAGTAGTATAGCCTGCAGATTGAGGTACATTTAGAAGTTCTGCAAACTCTGCTTTTGTCTTACTGCAGTGTAATTTTGTTGCTGAAAGTGTAGCTTCCTCTCATCATCCCTTCCCTATGCTGCCACTTTTTGTCTCCTGAATGACTGACCATACACCGTGCACACTCCACCTCCCACCATAGAAATGGAGGGGCACTAGCTGACGTGTATAAATATGTGTTTTATTTGCTGGTGAAATATTTTTTGTTTCAATCTTGAAAATATCCAACTTCTGCAGTATTGAAATACCATTTGCAACTTCAGCTCTGGATTATTAACTACAAGAGCTTTCTGACAACCTTTGTTATCCCCTGTGATATCTTCCTTATTCCTAATTATCTACAGTCACCAGCCACATGAAACCTAGACCACCAGTTATGCTGCATTTGCCTTTGTATTATGATCCAGATTCACGAGTGGCATCCAACTCCTGAAGTGCCCCCATGGACAGCTGCTGCCATCTACGGAGTGAACTAAGTAGATAGGAGACCAGAAAAAACAGAGGAAGGACATGCTGACTCCATGCAGAAGGAACCTCAGCTGTGAATTGAACCACAGAACATCTTGCTGGGAGGTGACAATGCTATCTGTTATGCCACTGTGCCACTCCTTGCGGTGTGATACATTCTCAGAAAGATAAAAAAAAAAAAAAAAAAAACAGATCTGCTGTATAATCAAATCAGAAACTTCTAGAAATACCCATTATAAGTTTTAAGAAAATTGCAACAAACCCTCAAGAGTGACATGTGTCATACAAACCTAGAAGCTTTTCACAGATTCCCAGCACATGATCTGAAAGCACAACATATTAATTTCAATTCAGTTTCATTTTGTTGGCTGTTGGATACCTGAATTATATTTTAGTCTTAATAGACACTGCTTCTCTTTTGTTTTTCTTCATTGGACATGAAAATAGTATACTCCTTTCCTTTGATCTTTTTTTTTTCTCTCAGTACTCTGAGACCTGTGATTTTTGAGGCGTAAGAGTAAGTCATATTTTATAGCCGTCTATGTGCTGTCTTCATCAGGACACAGCAAAAGGTGGTAACTTTTTTTTCCCGGAGGTGGTTTAAAGCCAATTGAATTGTTTCTATTTTCTATTTGTGGCACAATGCAATTAAACCAGGCTGTTGGAAGGATGAAAACTGGATGGAAAGAAGTGAAGAACTGATTCATCTGAGGTAGTGCCCATACAGTTTTAGAAATGCAGACGATTATATTGAATGGACAGTTGCTACTTGTTTCTCCTCAAATGCTTTAGCAGTTGAAAAAAACTGCAGCCTATTTATAGTTAAAAGCACCAAGAGTTGTGTTGCTAGTAAATTTTTATGTGGGCTGGAAGTCCTTCAAATACAGTGGTTGCAGAGATCTATAACAATGTTCATTTAATGACTAGAGCAATAAAAAACAACTCAACTGGCTTTCTAAAATAAAAGCTTCACAACTAGATACAGTATTTGCAGTATCTTGTTTCAGGTTTAAACTGCTAAAGTATATCTCCACCACGTAGGTTTAGTGACAATAAATCTCCTCAAGCAAACAGGTGGTTTTGAAAGTCACAGTTGTAGACTTTAGTAAGGCCCTCCCTTCAGCCCTGCATACACAATCTTCTCATGAGACTGCCTCAGGCTAAACAAATCATAAGCCCAGAATAGGCCTTCTTACTCCCCAAACTATGTCCCTCCAGTCAAAGCCTCTGCTCTGACCCTCTGTGAACCTCCTACCGAGAATATAACTTCCTGACTTGTTCCTTCTAGCCTCCATCCTTTTATAAAACAGAAAACTGATGATCACCTACTCATTACTTTAGCAATGTAATTATATAGCCGATTCATTTTGTGTGAGAATTTCAAGATACAACACACATTTAAAGCAGCGCACTGCTCTGTGTAAGAATTTCAAGAAACTACACACGCTTAAAGCTGTATTCCCTTTGTGTAAGAATTTCAAAAAACTACACACATTTAAAACTGTATTCCATTTCTGTGAGAATTTCAAGATATTACACATATTTAAAGCCGCATTCCCCATTTAACACATATGTTAAAAGGCATCTAAAAATCATAAAATGCAAATTTTAAACTATTAATTAAAACAGAGTGCTACTATAGGATACAAATTGAATACCACTATTGCACAGATCTATGAGCAATAGTAGAGGTCACATATTGAAAAGGGTTTTACTACAATTGCTACTAAATTGTAAATATTCTATAGTATATTGTCAAAATTGTTTCATCTTGCAGTCTTTTTTAAGAAAAAGCTTAAAAATGCCCTTTAAAACTAAAATGTACAGTACTTACCTTCAAACTGTACTTCATCAAACTGATATGCCAACTACAAGAGTCTGTTCTGTGCATAACTGTTAGGAATTGTGCATATAGGTTCATAGGTTTATAGGCAGGTACTAGGCTATCTGCCTGAGGGGATTTATAAGCCTAGCCAGAGTGTGTCGGCTTTCGCCACCCATTGATTAATTAACTGATCCTCTGTTAAGCCGAGCCAATGAAGTGATCCCAGGGGTGTATTTTCTGTTATCCATCCACTCGTCAAGGTTTCTCTTGAAGAGTGTTAGTGAGGGGCTCTGCCTGATGTAATTTGGAATTTTGTTCCAAAGCATGGGAAGTCCCTGTGGCAGGAATCTATCCCTCCAGCATGTTCTATTTATTGTTGTGGCGAGGTTTAGCTCACTAGAGCGCATAGCTCACAGTGACTTGGATTTTTTTAGGTGGAGCATGTCCATCAATTCTGAGTTGGACATGGCTTTGTAAGTCAGGCAGAGATCACCTCTGAGTAAGTGATATGCCACTGAGTACAGCTGGAGTTTTTTCTGTCGGGCTGCATAGGACATATGTTTGAGACCAGTAATCCTCTTGGTGAGGTACATTTTATGGTCTTTCCAGCTGTTGGAAGTGTCTTGTGAGGTACATCCCAAATGGGGCATTGTACTCTATGATGGGTCAAATGAGTGACGAGTAGAGGGGCACTATAACCTCTTTATTTCTAGATGCAAACCCTTTAATACTTACATGGGCCACATAGAAGGATTTTCTAACTACTTTGGCAATATGATTGTCAAAAGAGAGATTACTATCTACATGGGTCCCCAGATCTCTTATTACCTCTTCTGTATTAAGGGGGCTGCCACCTATGTGGTAATTTGTGGGTATTTTGTTTTTCCCAAATGGGATGACTATGCATTTCTTGGCATTTAGCTTGAGGACATGAGTTTGACACTAGGTGTCCATCTCAGTAAGGCCCTTTTGGAGGATGTCCGTGTCAGCCGGAGAGTCAATTATGGCTCCCAGTTTGCAGTCATCGGAACTTGATTAGCCATAGTCCTCCTGTGTTTGCCTGTACTTCTGAGAAGTATATGCTGAACAGTAGGGGTCCCAGGACTGAGCCTTGTGGACACCACTTGTGACTGGTTTAGAGTCGGACCTGGAGCCCGCTATTCTTACCGTGTGAGTTCTGTCTGTAAGCCAGTTGTCAACCTATCTCATGATGTAGGGGTTTATGTTCAGGCTGGTGAGTTATTCTGAAATACTCGAGTGGGGAATGGTGTCGAAAGCCTTGGCGAGGTCAAGGTAGGCTGTGTGAACCACCTTTCCCTCGTCTATGGCCTTGGTGACTGTCTTGAAGAAGTCAACCAGGTTTAGTAGGCATGATCTGCCCTTAACAAAGCCGAACTGGGTCGGGTCAAGTGTTTGGAGGTTCCCAATGTCTTTGTTATTGAGTTCCATGATGATGCGCTCCATAGCCTTGCAGACCAGGCTAGTCAGGTTTATGGGGAGATAGTTACCAGGGTCAGTTGTGGCCCCTCCTTTGTGGAGAGGAATAACCGTTGCTGTGTGACATTCTATAGGCACATAGCCTGTGGAGAGGTTGAGGTTGAACAGTGTGGAGTTAGTTTGTTCTGTAGTTCATGCAAGACGCAGCCTGGGACACCATCTGGTCCCATTGACGCTGTGTTTTTGGCTTTTGAAAGGGCTGTTTTCACCTGTGCGCCTGTGATTTTTGGGACACTACACTTTTTCGGTATTGTTGTGGGCCCTTGTGGAGGTGAGAGGTGGGTGAAGTTTGCACTGAATCTGTCTGTCAGGATTTTGGCAATATCAGTAGGTTCAGTATATTTTGTGCTATTTTGCACTAGTTCAGTGCATATCTGCGAGTTGCCACTTAGATTCTTAACATAGCTAAAGAAGGCTTTGTGGTTATCTTTTGAATCCTTGGCTATTTTTCTTTCGAAGTTAGCCTTAGATGATTATATGAGGGACCGCAGTTTCTTACTGATACTGATCAGGGATGTCTTTCCTTCTTGGGATTTGCTTTTTTTCCTGAACTAGTTTCCTCCTTCTATTGTATAGCCTGTTTATTGCAGGGGTCCACCAAACTGGTTTTCTTCTCTTAAAGGAGTGGGTTTTGGTTTTGCTAGGGATGGCACGATCCATGCATCCTTGTAGGTGCTCATAGAGTGCATTTGTAAAGGTTTCTGCATCTTGGGCAGTGTTATCCTTTAGTGTGGGGGCTATGAAACGTACCACCTCTGTCTTAATTAAGGTGAAGTTTGCTTTAGAAAAGTTTTTTACTGTGGTTTCCATAGTTGGGGATGGTGGTAGGGTGTGGACATCCAGAGTGATTAGTTTATGGTCTGATCTAACCAGTGACGGGTTGACCTCCGGTGTGGAACACCTGTCACCCATGTTGCTGATAACCAGGTCCAATATGTTTTCACCTCTGGTAGGGGAGTTTACCAGCTGATCCAGGGCATTTGAGTTGATGAATTCCAGGAAGCGGTGGGCCTTGAAATTTGTACTCGAGTAGTTTTCCCAGTGAATGGTACGTGTCGCATGAGTTGTAGCCGAGTAGTGCTGGGGTGCTCTCTGGAGCCTTGAACCAGGTTTCAGTTACTGCACAGATGTCGATGTTCTCCATACTAAGGAGTGTGTTGAGTGCATGCATTTTGAGATTTAAACTCCTGGCGTTGAGTTGCATAGCCCTCAGTTTTTTGCTAATTGTGCTGTTTATGGAGGTGGGTTTGACATTTGAGCCTTGCCTAAAAAAGGCACTATGGGGGCAGCAAGAGCCTTGGCCAATATTCGAAAGCCTAGGGGTGACAGGTGCAAGCCGTCTCTTGCGAAGCAATGCCGCTTGCCAAGCATGTCGTTCCCAGGCTGATAGACACTGGATCCCCTTTAAATGACACCAGAAGCTTAGCCAGTTGTTGAAATTGATCATTTTTTATTTATACTGAGGTATCATTCTTGGTGAAGGCAGGATGCTACTTAGGGTCAGGGTCATACCAGCCTGGGCTACATGATCAGAGAGCTCTTCCATGTCTGTTTTCATGTAGTGCAGGGAGGTATGTCTCAGGTCATTCACACCTACATGAACAATGACAGAGTCATATTTGTACTTGTTCTGGAGTGACCTGAGTGCTTGTGTTATGTGGCAGATTATGGCTCCCGACAGGCAGCTAACAGTAACCTTCTGCTTGTCCAGCCTATTGAGTGGGACATCAGTGTGCCTGACTATAGAGTCACCTATTACTAGTGTTTTAGGTATGTTATTTTGCCTTAAGGTCTGTGATTGTGCGGCACACTGATTTTGTGTTTTATGTGTTGTCTGGTTTGGGACGGGAAGTGCAGGTTGTTTGGGTGTCTGCTTTGGAGGTCTCTGATGTTTTTGCAGGTTTTTATTTACAGCCTCCGAGTATGATTTTGTGTATTTATGTGTATTTTTTGCCAGTGCTGTTTTAGTAGGTCTGTGTGTAGCTGGAGTTGTGGTGCAAGTGTTAACCTTCTCCTCCTGACTATCTGTTCCAGTCTTGGGTGGAGACAGCTTAGCTTCGATTTTGGCTGTATAATTGCATCTCTCGCATATGTTAGTGTTTTGTGGTAGGAGGAGAGGGTTGTCTGTGTACATGAGGCAGTTGTAACATTGCCTCAGGATACCCAGATTCACCAGCTGGACTGGAGAGTGCACCTGAAGTTGCCCTTTGGTCATGCTTGAATAGTAGGGTGAGCTGCTTAGTCGCTTGGTTGGTGAGGGGTGAATAAAGAGCCTTGCCCTACTGGGCAATCAGTGTCAGGGTATATTAGTGCTTGCTATTTGGTCTGAGCAAGTGCTGGGCTGTAAGATGCTTTTTGAGTGCTTAGGTTGAGAGTTAGACTAGTTTCAAGGGAAAAACTGAAGAGGAGACTTAGTGGAGCTGGGAATAATTTAACCGTAGGTAACCAGCACTCTACATATGGTATGTAGTGTTCTGGGTTCATAACTCCATAGACCCTTGTTAAACTTATGGCCATGGAGAAGTTTGGCCTCAAATGTGATGTTTATTATTTTATTTATTTATGTATTTAAAAAGATTAATTGGGTACAGCACTAATCCACAGGAATTATTTTAGGCTAAACCCAGATACAAAAACACCAATAAAAACCTGTGCTAAACAAAAGCATAGAGTATGAAACACTGAACGATATAAACACATTAGGATGAATCATATAAATAAAAATAATATAGTGATAACAGCTTGCAGGTTAACAAACGAGTTGTGGTAATTGTTCAAGAATTAATTACCTGTAACAGGATTTCTGCAGAAAGTACAAATATTAGAATTCATTTAAGTAGCTGTGGTAGAAAAAGATAGAGAAAATCAATTGGTTGTCTTAGTGAAGATGCAAAGGACATACAACATAAGGTAAGTATTGAATTTTTGGTGAGATGGGAGCAGTCACAGAAGAAAAGTTATTAATAACTTGAAGTCAGACAGGTGAATGCTTTATGCTGTTAGGAGCACAGTGATATTTGGCCTCTTTTTGCAAGGTGAACCTATAGAGATTTCTTGAAATCCAGGCAGTTTGTTGCATCCCTCATGGATGCATGTAGGGCTTATTAAACTTTGGTGGCCAGATATGAGAAGTTATGATTATTGAATTTTAGTTGATGTGGTGAAGAGAAGGGAAGGAATGTGGTTCAGTTCTGACCTGAGACTGTTGACCTTCTCATTTACAATGAACCTGTTGGCCAGATGGCCTAAGAAATTTTGGTTAAGTAGTTTGCGAGGAAGGAATGGGAAACAGTTAATCTTTTAAAGTAGTGAGTAGTGGTGCTTGGATCTAGGAGTTAGGATGTTGAAGAAGTAAAATTTGTTGCGGTACTCTGTAACAGTATAAAATTTTTATTTGAAACTGAGGTAATAATGAGGAGTGTATGCACTAGTTGTACTAACGAGGAGTGTATGCACTAGTTGTACTAACGAGGAGTGTATGTACTAGTTATACTAACGAGGAGTGTATGCACTTGTACTAATGAGGAGTGTATGTACTAGTTGTACTAATGAGGAGTGTATGTACTAGTTGAACTAATGAAGAGTGTATGTACTAGTTGTACTAACGAGGAGTGTATGCACTTGTACTAATGAGGAGTGTATGTACTACTTGCACTAACGAGGAGTGTATGTACTAGTTGTACTAATGAGGAGTGTATGCACTTGTACTAATGAGGAGTGTATGCACTAGTTGTACTAATGAGGAGCATATGTACTAGTTGTACTAATGAGGAGTGTATGCACTTGTACTAACGAGGAGTGTATGTACTAGTTGTACTAATGAGGAGTGCATGTACTAGTTGCACTAATAAGGAGTGTATGTACTAGTTGTACTAATGAGGAGTGTATGCACTAGTTGTACTAATGAGGAGTGTATGTACTAGTTGTACTAACGAGGAGTGTATGCACTAGTTTTACTAATGAGGAGTGTATGTACTAGTTGTACTAACAAGGAGTGTATGCACTAGTTGTACTAACGAGGAGTGTATGTACTAGTTGCAGTAAAGAGGAGTGTATGCACTTGTACTAATGAGGAGTGTATGCTCTAGTTGTACTAATGAGGAGTGCATGTACTAGTTGTACTAATGAGGAGTGTATGCACTAGTTGTACTAATGAGGAGTGTATGTACTAGTTGTACTAACGAGGAGTGTATGCACTAATTGTACTAATGAGGAGTGTATGTACTAGTTGTACTAATGAGGAGTGTATGTACTAGTTGTACTAATGAGGAGTGTATGCACTTTTACTAATGAGGAGTGTATGTACTAGTTGCACTAACGAGGAGTGTATGCCCTAGTAGTACTAATGAGGAGTGTACGTACTAGTTGTACTAATGAGGAGTGCATGCACTAGTTGCACTAACGAGGAGTGTATGTACTAGTTGTATTAATGAGGAGTGTATGCACTAGTTGTACTAATGAGGAGTGTATGCACTAGTTGTACTAATGAGGAGTGTATGTACTAATTGTACTAACAAGGAGTATATGCACTAGTTGTACTAATGTGGAGTGTATATACTAGTTGGACTAATGAGGAGTGTATGTACTAGTTGTACTAATGAGAAGTGTATACACTAGTTGTACTAACGAGGCATGTATGTACTAGTTGTACTAACGAGGAGTGTATGCATTTGTACTATGAGGAGTGTATGTACTAGTTGCACTAACGAGGAGTGTATCTACTAGTTGCACTAATGAGGAGTGTATGCACTAGTTGTACTAACAAGGAGTGTATGTACTAGTACTAATGCGGAGTGTATGCACTAGTTGTACAAATGAGGAGTGTATGTACAAGTTGTACTAACGAGGAGTGTATGCACTAGTTGTACTAATGAGGAGTGTATGTACTAGTTGTACTAACAAGGAGTGTATGTACTAGTTGCTCTAACGAGGACTGTATGTACTAGTTGCACTAATGAGGAGTGTATGCACTTGTACTAATGAGGAGTGTATGTACTTGTTGCACTAATGAGGAGTGTATGTACTGGTTGTACTAATGAGGAGTGTATGCACTAGTTGTACTAATGAGGAGTGTATGTACAAGTTGTACTAATGAGGAGTGTATGCACTAATTGTACTAATGTGGAGTGTATGTACTAGTTGTACTAACAAGGAGTGTATGTACTAGTTGTTCTAACGAGGACTGTATGTACTAGTTGTACTAATGAGGAGTGTATGCACTTGTACTAATGAAGAGTGTATGTACTAGTTGTACTAATGAGGAGTGTATGCACTAGTTGTACTAACAAGGAGTGTATGTACTAGTACTAACGAGGAGTGTATGCAGTAGTTGTACTAATGAGGAGTGTATGCACTAGTTGTACTAACGAGGAGTGTATGTACTAGTACTAACGAGGAGTGCATGCACTAGTTGTACTAATGAGGAGTGTATGTACTAGTTGTACTAATGAGGAGTGCATGCACTAGTTGTACTAATGAGGAGTGTATGTACTAGTTGTACTAATGAGGAGTGTATGCACTAGTTGTACTAACGAGGAGTGTATGTACTAGTTGTACTAATGAGGAGTGTATACACTAGTTGTACTAATGAGGAGTGTATGTACTAGTTGTACTAATGAGGAGTGTATGCACTAGTTGTACTAATGAGGAGTGTATGTACTAGTTGAACTGACAAGGAGTGTCTGCACTAGTTGTACTAATGAGGAGTGTATGCACTAGTTGTACAAATGAGGAGTGTCTGCACTAGTTGTACTAATGAGGAGTGTATGTACTAGTTGTACTAACAAGGAGTGTATGCACTTGTTCTAATGAGGAGTGTATGTACTAGTTGCACTAACAAGGAGTGTATGCACTTGTTGTACTAATGAGGAGTGTATGTAGTAGTTGTACTAATGAGGAGTGTATGCACTAGTTGTACTAATGAGGAGTGTATGCACTAGTTGTACTAATTAGGAGTGTATGCACTAGTTGTACTAACAATGAGTGTATGCACTAGTTGTACTAATGAGGAGTGTATGTACTAGTTGCACTAATGAGGAGTGTGTGTAGTAGTTGTACTAATGAGGAGTGTATGCACTAGTTGTACTAATGAGGAGTGTATGTACTAGTACTAATGAGGAGTGTATGCACTTGTACTAATGAGGAGTGCATGTACTAGCTGCACTAATAAGGAGTGTATGCACTAGTTGTACTAATGAGGAGTGCATGTACTATTTATACTAACGTGGAGTGTATGTACTAGTTGTACTAATGAGGAGTGTATGCACTTGTACTAATGAGGAGTGTATGTACTAGTTGCACTAACAAGGAGTGTATGCACTACTTGTACTAATGAGGAGTGTATATTATAGTTGTACTAATGAGGAGTGTATGCATTAGTTGTACTAATGAGGAGTGTATATACTAGTTGGACTAACGAGGAGTGCATGTACTAGTTGTACTAATGAGGAGAGTATGCACTAGTTGTACTAATGAGGAGTATATGTACTAGTTGCACTAATGAGGAGTGTATGCACTAGTAATAATGAGGGGTGCATGTACTAGTTGCACTAACGAGGAGTGTATGTACTAGTTGCACTAATGAGGAGTGTATGCACTTGTACTAATGAGGAATGTATGTACTAGTTGCACTAACGAGGAGTGTATGTACCAGTTGTATTAACGAGGAGTGTATGTAGTAGTTGTGCTAATGAGGAGTGTATGCACTAGTTGTAATAATGAGGAGTGTATGTACTAGTTGCACTAATGAGGAGTGTATGCACTTGTACTAATGAGGAGTGTATGTACTAGTTGTACTAACGAGGAGTGTATGTACTAGTTGTACTAATGAGGAGTGTATGCACTAGTTGTACTAATGAGGAGTGTATGTACTAGTTGCACTAATGAGGAGTGTATGCACTAGTAATAATGAGGAGTGTATGTACTAGTTGTACTAATGAGGAGTGTATGTACTAGTTGCACTAATGAGGAGTGTATGCACTAGTAATAATGAGGAGTGTATGTACTAGTTGCACTAACGAGGAGGGTATGTAGTAGTTGCACTAATGAGGAGTGTAGTATGCACTTGTACTAATGAGGAGTGTATGTACTAGTTGCACTAATGACGAGTGTATGCACTTGTACGAATGAGGAGTGTATGTACTAGTTGTACTAATGAGGAGTGTACGCCCTAGTTGTACTAATGAGGAGTGTATGTACTAGTTACATTAAGAAGGAGTGCATGTGCTAGTTGCACTAATGAGGAGTGTATGCACTTGTACTAATGAGGAGTGCATGTACTAGTTGTACTAACAAGGAGTGTATGCACTAGTTGTACTAATGAGGAGTGTATGTACTAGTTGTACTAACGAGGAGTATATGTACTAGTTGTACTAAAGAGGAGTGTATGCACTAGTTGTACTAATGAGGAGTGTATATACTAGCTGCAGTAATGAGAAGTGTATGCACTTGTACTAATGAGGAGTGTATGTACTAGTTGCACTAACGAGGAGTGTATGTACTAGTTGCACTAATGGGGAGTGTATGCACTTGTACTAATGAGGAGTGTATGTACTAGGTGTTCTAACGAGGAGTGTATGCACTTGCACTAATGAGGAGTGTATGTACTAGTTGTACTAATGAGGACTGCATGTACTAGTTGTACTAACGAGGAGTGTATATACTAGTTGTACTAATGAGGAGTGTATGTACTTGTTGTACTACAGGTGTACAGTTTCCTATGGCTTCTTACCCTGCTGAGAAAAAACATGTTTAGAGAAGGCTTTAATGTATTTTAGCTTTTGTTCTGATGTATGTTGGGAAAATCATGCTGTGGTTTGGCACAGTCTTGTATTTGAATGAGTTGGTAGTTTCTAGAACAGTGTTTCTGCTGTTGAGAATTGCTACAGCTAATAGAGTAGATCCCAGAATTTGGTGGAAGTCAAAGAACATTAACTTGATTTTATATAGACTTAGCTTTCTTGAGTATAACCAACTCAAAAGGGATAATAGGTCAGGCTGGAGTTGAGATTTAATGAAGGTCAACAAGGAGATTGACTTTGGCCTAAACATGTCATCTGCATACATTAGGATTGATAACTGTGCTGAATCATGAGACAGTCTGCATATGTGTAGAGACACCTGCAGTGTTAAAAAGACTGAGTCTTGGGGAATTTCTTTGAGAAGTTGCTCTTTGGATGACCAGTCAGAGCCAATCTGTACACTGTAGATTAGTTGACAAACACTAGGTAACACTGTTGCTAATACTGTAATTTGGTAGGACACTATGAAGAAGGGGTGGTGGACTGTGTCAAAAGCCTTTATTAGGATAACGAAAATGAACCATGTTAATTGACTTTTATCCATGTCAATAAGTATATTAATAATTTTAACCAGATAGTTATTATTGAGATCCAGTTTGCCCAAGAACCATGCTGGTTGGGACATAAGAGGTGTTGCACAGTGATGTAGGATGAAAGTTTATTGTAATTCAGTTTCTGAAAGATTTTTCTTTATGAAGCAGTGTAGTTATGGGTCAAAGGTTTGAGCTGTGGATTATTAGTTTCAGGATGTGGTAAAATGACTACATCTTTCCAAATTTGGGAAAGTATTTTTTAAATAAACAAAGGATGAGGCTGTATGCCACTGGGTGGGATATGTAATTGGAATATCTTTTTACAAGCCATAGGTTGAGGTCATCTGATTGACAGGGGTTGTTGGCTGGAATATTGCTAAGTGTAATTTCAATGTATTTTGTCTTAACTGCTTTAACATGAAATGCTGGTAAAAATGGAGTTGAATCTGGGGTGATGAAAAGGTAACTTTGTGAATTCAGTAAGAAAGACTGCTCAATACAGCAACCCATATGAAGTTGTGTAAGAATTGCTCCAGCAGGAGTTATTTTTTTTCTTATTATTATTTGGCTAATCTGGGATTAGACATTTTTAGGGTGGTATTAGAGACTGGGTTAATGGTTTTGCAGGTGACTATATTGTGCCTTCTAATGATTTGAATTAGCTCAGTTACAAAGGTCTGTCATGAGCTTCTAAGGTGATGGCTTGTTTCTGTGATTAGGAAAAAACAAAGGTCCACCAACGTAGATAAAGCTGGAATCACAAACAAATCCAGAAAACAATAAAACAAAAGTGAAACTAGCATCAAGAGACTCAGTAAAAATTAACTTTATTATATGTTACAAGTAGAACAAAGGGAGCATTTAATAAAGCCTACAATTTTTTCCATGTAGGCATTGTGCTCTGCTGCTAATATGAGCTGGAACATTTTTAGATTCAGTAAGTGCTGCTGAGTGGCATGCACGAGCATGCCAACATAAAAACTTCTGTGGCATGCAAATCACCTCATAAGCAGGTGACTCTCATCAAATGAGGCAGATAGAGCTATCCAGCAAGCAGATAAGCATCTCTGCAACCCTGTGTCAGTGTCTGTAGTGTACACAGAAAAATTCCATGTGCAGGCATGTAGATAGATAAAAGGGGCTATAAAATGTAGGTAGATAGACAGAACTATCTTCTGTGTGTTCAAAAAGTTACAGTAAATATATTAAAATACATTTTTTTAATAATCTTAACATGTTTGCATGGTGTACTGCAGTGAGCAAACATACATTATTAAAAAAAAGTGGAAAAATGAAATATTAATATCATAAGACAGAAATGTATTACAGGACCCTGTGTGCGGTATCTACAATGGTGCACTGGTGCTGTTGCTAATGTGGAAGGGCTTGGAAGTGTGTAGTATAGAGGTTGAGAGCACAGACCCTATGCAAATGAGATGGGGATACAGAATAGAATAATGGGGTAACTGTGTCCGCATATCACCTCTCTGTAGGCTGAGAACCATATTGGTGTCCACACAGGAGGTAGCTGAGATCAGGAGGGGGTGTGTCCAATAACTTCAAAGCTGAATGGAGCTTAACTGCGCCTGTTTGCATGATGCACCACCATGCTGAGTGTGGAAGCCTGAGGGTCTGTGTGCACTGACGTCTAAGCTTTGTTTACCCACGAGGCTCATGTTTCCGTGTGTTTGCATGGCATGCCACTGTGCTGAATGGGAAAGTTTGGGGGTTATGAACTGACTGCTAAGCATTGTTTACCTACAGGCACATGTTTGAACAGTGTGCTGCAGTGCTTAGAGTATCTAAAAAGCCAATGATGTATTAATTAGTGTTGATCCTTGATTAACTTAAACTAGGACCATTAAATGATGTCAGTGATATATTAGGCAAATACAGTGAATCATAGGTAGCCAATCATGCAGGCAGCACCTACAGTAGAGCACTATAAAGTATGCATGCACCCTATAATCTGATTTTAACCCCATACTCTGCATCATTGGAGTACAGACTTGGGAATTTTAACTGAAAGAATGCTAGGGGCTGCTGCAGGTCTACTACATTTGTATGTGTTACATGCTGAAGTCAATGCTGTTGATGCTGCTGCTGCTGACAATAGGCCTAGGCAGAGAAGGGGAAGAGTGTTCAGAGCCAGGGTAACCTTCCAGGAGCTACATGAGTTGGAGATTGTAGAGGTCTGCAGGGTGGACAGGGTCATATTACAAAAACTCACTGAGCTCTGCCACCCTCAAATCAGGCCCAGAGCCAACAGAGGGGAATCCATCCCAGTGGAAACAAAGCTACATGTAGCCCTTAGGATAATAGCCACATGCACTTTCCAAAGACCAAATAGGGACATGATAGGGTCTCACAGGCATCAGTATCCAGGATACTTCACCAGTTCCTGGACATCATGCTACCACATGACAGTCAGCACATATATTTTTCCATTACCTCTGAGGTGAGGACCAGCAATATCCTACACTTCTACCAATTAGCACACTACCCTGAGTTACTGGGTGCAATAGATAAGGCACAACCCAATGAGGAGGGTAGAGTCTACGTCAACCGCAAGGGGTACAACTCCCTCAACTACCAGGTTGTGAGCATTGCCCAGGGCATTATGAATGTGTGTACTGGTAGCCCTGGCAGCTACCATGATTCCCATATCTGGCACACATCACAGTTGTACCAGATGTTTGCTAGGGAGGAGCATCCCACATGGCCATTTACTGGGGGATGCTGGCTATGCACTGGAACCGTGGATGATGACACCCATCAGAAATGCACACCCACCCATGGAAGAGCACCATAATGATGCATATCTACAAACTAGAAGCATTTACAGCATGTGTCTGGGTTGCTGAAGTCATGGTTCCAGTGCCTTGATATATCTGCTGGAGCCCTGCAGTACTCTCCAGCCACATGTGCACATATATTCACAGTATGTGCCATGCTACACAATATGATCCTGTGGAAGCAGCTGCAGCAGGATCAGCAAAGGGAAGGGATACACACAGCCCTCCATCAGTGCCTAGGTCACCACAGCCATACTCACAGGAGGATTCAGAGGAGGAGTCCCCTGATGATGCTCCTTTAGGCAGATGTAGGCATGCCCAGCACGCCCGAGCATTGGCTAAGAGACAACGCATAGGATATTCGCTGACAATCTTGGGCCCTGGGGACTGACACCTTACTCCTACTCACATACATATATTAAAATAGCTGATACCAGGCAACCCACACAACCTGTACCGATCCATATATTGGCTGTGTACTGCTTGCATCACAGAGAGTCAGCCCTGAACTATAGTTCTCTCAGCTGCTGCATTTTCAAGGGAAGTCTCTAATCTACACAGTAATTATAAGGATTACTATAATAAGGTATTATATGTATGGATCTGCTGCTGTTTTGCAAGGAAATATAGTGGGATATTTGGTCAGAGTTAACATCCACATGGGACAACTGATACCCAGTCCAATAGTATGTGTTCCTTAATTTTCACTACGCCTTGTCGATGGAATATTCAAGACATCAGGCAAGGGAGATGTTAAACAGTGGGCAGACATATTATTTGGACTACTGTATACCCAAGCTGATCATGTGCTGTTTTACACCCACCCCAACACAGCAGTGCATCCATATAATCAATTTAACAGAAAATCAGCTATGGTATAGCAGTGGACCAGGCAATCTCAGGGCTATAACATAGATAGCACTCACACATTGTATGTCTCTCTTCACACAGGATAACAATGTACATGTATGCTGTTGCTTGTGTGATGGATGACCCCTCTCTGAATAGTGACCTGTGTTGCTCAGTGAACTAGTGAAGCTAGTATGGCTGATAGTATTGATGGTTTTAATCTGGAATTACTCACATCTTTTGCATGTGAGATAGTAGTATGTTGGCGTTTTCACAGAATGTTGTACCTCCCAACATCTTAGTGCAAGAAATCTGGACAAAGCCAGAAAGATTGTGGGGACAAAGGCCCAAACATAGAGGCAGAGTTTAAATATTGATCACATAAACCTTGCTGGAAATAAAGCTGTTCTAATAGCACATATATTCTGATGGATATAAAGTCTAAGCATAACACACAATTGTTGTCTGTAGTTAGTAGAATGTATTGATGTCAACATTCAATAATTCAACAGAAGATCACAAATATGTGAGGAACAGATGAAACATATGAGGTAAAACTCTGGACATTCTGTGAAAATCACGACAGTTGAGAGGCATGCAGACTGCCAGTCTGTTGGTGGTGTAACATTACCAAACCCAGTCACATATTTAGTACAGCAGACAGCTGGGGAATGCTGTGGACATTTTGAGTGAAGTGCAGTACTGCAGATACAGGGGTGGATGTTAATGTCTGTAACATACAAAATCCTGGACTGGAATACAGATAGGTGAGGCCTGAGGTCACATTATAAGTACTGACAGTCCCACTGGGCATGCCCATACACTTAGCAAAAATATGCACAATTCTGTTGACCCTTCATTGAAATGACATATTAGGTATAAATGTCTATACATACAGACATATACATATACATATCCTTCTGTCAGTATCTCTCTTTCGCTCTCACATGCATAGTATATCTGATGCTATGTAGTGTCAAATAGATATATACTGACTTATATAACTATATATGTTAAAATGATACATAGACTTCCCCTATATATCTAGAGAACACATATACATACTGTAGCATACACACACACACACACACACACACACACACACACACACACACACACACACACACACACACACACAGCTACATTTATATATACATCCCTGTTATATGCAGAAATATGTGTGTGGATGTCTGCATTGTCTGACATATCCTAATAATGGGGAATAAACTGCACTATCACACAGCCATAATGTTGCTCAAAGAATCCAAACTAAGGGCACAACAGTACATAATCCACTTACCTACAGATCCCTATGCCAGCTGGATGTCACCACGTAGACCGACACAGGTGAGCAGGTGATGTAATGTGTAATGGTGGCAATGCAAGTATGGACAGGGCACATTGTCCATGCCCACAGTGTCACCTATGTAACTGCAAGCAGCCACATATGGCCATACTGGTAACTGTGCACATTTAGCTAGGATAACATCAGTTATCTCACTGCTAGGATACTAGATGTAGATAACAGTACAAACCAATATCACTCTGCAGGCCACAAATGCTGTTCAATACAAGCCTTGTTTGTGTAATGCACAAGTACTGTGCCTACAAGCATATATACAACAGACTTAACCTGATGCACATGCGATAAGTACTGTGATTTACAGTATATAAACCTAGATCGCTAGGGGTTCTTATCTCACTCCAGGTTACTTGGTGCATTTGTGTATACCCCTGCAAAACAGCTACCATGCCCACAATGGCAATCCACCTTTAATGGTTATGCACTTTTTGGCTCTGTAACTTGCTGCTGGCTTCCACTCTGCCCTATTTTACAAGGCCTGGTGATGTCAGCCACCTTTAGACTACCAGCTGACAGTGTTGTAGTAAAGCTTAAGCCATGGTGCATGTAATAAGTATTGTGATCTATAGTGTATAAGCCTAGATAGGTAAGGGTTCTACTCTCATTCTGCTCAACATGGTGCATGTGTATATCCATATGGCATTCATATGATAACCTTTGTAAAGTAGACATAGTTAGGGTTTTGTATCATTTTATTTGTAGAGGGTGATGTGATCCCCCAAATGACTGACCACAACAAGGCTTGCTGATATCAAAAAGCATTATATGTTCTATACTGATAGTAGTAGCAGACATGAGTTGTTTTGCATGCAAAAGGTACTGTGATCTGTAATGTGTGCCAGTACATAGGTAAGTGTTCTAACCTACATACAGCCAACTTGCAGTATGTGAGTGCCTTGGCGTGACTTGCATGCAATGAGTTGAAGTGGTGCTAGCCTGAATGTGGCCATGTTTGTGTGAGAGGCTGTTACAGCAGTATACATCATGTTATGGAGCCATAGGACATGTGAACTTAACTAGCATAATGGCCATACAGCCCTCACAATCAGAGACATCTGTATACCCCTCAGTACAGGACCAACACATATTGCCCTTGTCCAAGAGGGACATGTGTGTATGTTGGACAGTTGTGGACCATACATGGTAGAGTTGACAGTTCACAGTCTCCGGCCCTGAATACAGGAACTGACACTGTCAGGAGTTGCACTGGCACCACCATGCCGAAGGTCAGATGTGGTGCTAGTACCTGAATGTGACTGCTGTCTGTTGGGACAGTGTCCTCCATCAGACCACCCAGGACCATGTGCCCATGGCCTTTCATGTCACGGTGTGGACAACACACTCCCCTCTGTAGTGCTGGATGTACTGCCACTATAGGAGCATAACTGTGCACAGCCTCATGGACTATCAGCGCATGGTGGGTCCGACGATCAACTCCAACCACATGTTCTAGCATAGACAATGTGCGGTCCAAGGCAGACACTATCTCAAATCACCGTCTGTCCACTGCATCAATGAACCAATCCAGGGTGTCCCCAGTGCGGTGGAGGCAGTCACAGATGTCAGACTGTGCTGCATCCATAACCCTAACCATACATCTGGTGCTCCATTCAGAACATGCCTCTGCCTCCATAATGGCCCAAAACATGCATCGAGTGACCCATGATGTGACAGTTGCAAAAGGTGGTGAATGGACAGCAGTCCTCCTATGAGCACCCATCAAACCCCTTGTGTGGGACCTCACCAGTTCTCTGGCTATGGCCAGTGTCGACACTCACTGAAGCCATAGTTGCCACACTGGCCTGTTCAATGTCACCACCCTCTCACTGTCCTATATTTGAGGCCTGTGGGGTTGGGAATTTGTGGGCATACTGACTGTGCGTGATGACAATGGGAGCAGAAGAGGGATGTCAACCTCTGGGACAGATTCAGCCCCCAACAACCCCACCTGTGCCTCACTGTGGCCATCATCATCATCAGAGTCTGAAGAGACACTGACATCAGGTTATGTGAGGGAGAGACCCCAACCCACCTGATCACCTGTGGAAATCAAGACAAAATCAGTACATTACTGCCTACACTATTATGTATGGAAAATCCACAAAGAGTCATAATAATGAGGATCCACTTTCACATGTTCTCATCTCTGCTTTCATGCACAACAGGCTTCCTCACAACAAAAAACACATTCAACTCAAGGCCTTTATAACCAGCATGTCAGGTAAATCACGTGGCACTTGGTCAGAACAAAGTACCATTTAGATATGTAATATGACACTATACCTGATAAAACAACACATAAAGCCCAGTACACCTATCTTTAACAAATATATACAAGTACAAGTTTCAGTGCCTAAGGTATGTACCATCGACCTTTCATTATGTACAAGGAAGGTCAGATTAATTGCCTCATATACACCAGGAGGCTTAATCTCGCTGAACTATAACTGCAAAAGTGTTTCTGCTTGTTCAATTACACTCCTGTGATTACCCATTTTAGGAAACTTAGGTAACTGTTCCAGACTGGAACATATAAACATTCTACTCTGGCTATACACAACATTACCTGTACATAGGGATATCCTGGCCCTTACCCTTAAGAGCATATGTATGTTCCATAACAAAACAGTATCAAGCTTATCAGAAGCAGGACCACAGCCTTGGACACCTCCTGATGGACCTGTAAAAAGGTGAGAATGAGGTCATTTCAGTACCACCACATGTTGCAGCACAGCAAGGTAATACCTGCATATATCTCACATGTACAGTAGCTACTGTGTTACTTGATGTATTGCTGACATTCTCAGTATGACTGTACAACTGAGCTAAAACCCCCACAGAGCACATAGACCTGACACCCATGTAAAAGTATGTATAGCCTGACAGAATGATTGTTACAGTATTACAATGGCAATCACAGTAAGCATATATTGTACGTCCCCTGTATGTGTATGACAGCAGGGTATCAATGACATTTCATTGCCACAGGTCTATGACAGGCTTGGTGTTCTACTCCCTATTCCCCATACCTCTATCCTCCCATCTGCATCCTGGTATATACAAAAAACAGTTACATACCTGGTGGAGTGCAGTACTTTTCTGTTGAAATGTGCTACTAGCACTGTTTCACAAAGGTGTGCTCTGTGTGAGGAAAATCTCATACAGAATGTTTGCCCATATCCAGCTGCATGCATTTTAGCATGCTTCTCAGGTAATTGCCTCTAAACTAATCTCTGACTCTGATATGTTAATTGCAACCAAAACAGCTGTGTTGCACTATTATTAACCAGTGACATGCGACTACTGTGCAATATATAAGGCCTTCATGTAGAACAGGGCACCTTTCTTTGCTGTTTAGATGGACATTACTAGAGTGAGAAGACTACATCTTGCAGAGGGTAGGTCTGTAGCAGAAATCTTTACATAGAGATGTGTGTACCACAGGCTGCAGCTGCTGCTGCAGGTAATAGACATAAACAGTGAGTGTGAACACTTTGGAGGACAACAAGCTGCAGGTGTATCTGTGTCAGTTGTGTCAGCCTTGTTGTAGAGGCAGAGCCAAGGTGAGAGTACCCTTTATACTCCAATTATGGCATGTGTTTAAGGTACGAAGGTGAGGCAACTGTGTCAATAACAGAGTACTTGGCGACATATAGTAATGCTATATGGATATGTGATGTGTGTATCTACCTGCAGGCCAGTGACTTCCAGCAGTGAAATGCATATATTTACTTTGCAATTTTTTCTGTGGATAATGAGTGCATGAGTCATTTATTAATGCTGTCTACACAATAATGTAATTGAAATGCAACACAACACTGGATTTGAACTCAGAACTGTGTGTGTGGCAACATGTACTGTATGCAAGGCATTTAACAGACTGAACTACTGACTCACTGCTATAATGGATGTATTTGCAAGATATATGTGCACACATACAGGCTGTGACATACATTTACTACATCCATCAGTATATGTATGGTTTATATGGATGTATTTCTGCACCACAGTCCCAGCTGAATATGTATTTTGCCATGAATACCCTAGCAGGTGACTTTCTACATGTTGCTGATAAAAGGGCACACTTACCTGCTATCACAGCCCACAGTTGCATCCATTATGATGTCTTTGGCTGTCTAGTGGTGTACTATTGCACCAGAGTCCAAGATACACTTCCATTTACTCCATTACCTTTTATTCCAGTTTGCGTGGTGTGGCATGGCACATAGCTCTGCTGAAACATGTCTAATAACTGTAATTGCCAGTTACTATGTTTTGTTTAAACCACCTGTTTTAAGTAAGAGTTGTGTGGTGTGGCAGGTTAATATAGTGTGTTACAGGTATGATAGGCTTGGGTTCGAAACATGGCAGAAGGGTTTATTGTCTACATGTGTCTTACAATATTAGAAACACATATAGTCATTATAGCTCTATTTAACTGAACTTAGCAAAGCTGCGTGATACAGTGTGTTGCGCAGCTCCACACTAAAAAAAATAAAGAAAAGAAAAAAGGAGAGAAAGAAAAGTGGTGAAATGGAGCAAGCAGAGGGAAAAAACATAGTGAATGGCAGGGAGGGAAAGAACCGCTATCTATTTCTTGTACAGCAACAACTGTGCAGTTTGATAGAATTTGTAGATGAATTTGGATTCTCAAACCCCAGATAGATGGGTGAGGACAACATAACTGCATTGTCAAGCCAATAGAACTGAATTATGTGTGTCCAGTGGACATGTATGCAAAATGGACAGCTATGTAAGGGACAATTTTTTTGTTTTTTTGGGACAGATGCCCATTTTTTTTTTTTTTTTTTTTTAAGGTGCGAGTGGACTGTTGGGGAAGGGACATATGTATGTTTGGGAGAGGTAAGTTGGGTAGGTGAGGATGCATTTTCAAACAGACAAGACAGAAAAGACAGGAGACAGGGGCTTGCAAACAGACAAGACAGACAATAGAGCTGACAGGGGCAGTGTGTGACACATGAGGGGGCTGATCACCTTGGATAGGGAAGGTGTTGTGGAATATGTGTACCCATGTGCCTCCAGATGGCAGCAGTATGACTCATATCCCCACCCATGGGACTGTTGACACTGCTCCATCACTGCCTCGAGGGTGGCTGTGCTGGAGGTTGGGCACTAGGGTGAGGCTGTCCCATCAGGGTGGCCAGCATGCCCTAAGTCTGGTGTCAGCAGCAGTTATAGTCACAGTGGACTAGCCCACGTGCACCAAGACTGGCAGCATAGCATGGCTGACAGCAACCCCTCTGCCACTGCTCTACAGGGGGGCCGGACCCTGTCCCTTGGGGTGGTACTACCTGGTGCAACAGACATTGCAGGGTCAGCAGAGGGGGTATCATCGGTCTGGGACCCAGATGTGCTGGGACCCTTTGCCACTGCCAGTTGAGGTAAGGTAGGGTGATCAGCCAGAACTGGCCTACTTTGACGTGCTGTGGTAAATGAGGTATAGCAATATGTTTAGGTTAGTAATAATCAAACCTATGTTAGTATTAACAGAACTGAACATCATATTTATTCATCCAAATACATATTAAAGTATATTATGTGCTACACAATATTGCATTTGAAAAGAGTGATAAGTCTAACAGATTTTTAATGAAGGGAAAAAGAACCTCAAAATGTGTTTCTTGTTCACAGTACCCCTACATTTTAGAGGTGAGGGAGTTAAGTTTGGCCAATGAAGCTAATTCTGTAGTGATATTTGTTAAAGGCAACTGCCAGATAAAGAATGTGATGTATCTTGCTGTGTGTGGCAGTTGTCCTGTATTTTATGTTGGAAAAACTGAAAGATCTTTAAAGAAAAGGATATATGAACATTTGTACAGTATAGGTAAATATGACAATAAAAATGCATTATTTAGGCATTCTCTAACATGTACTGGTAAAAACAACAAATATAATGACTAAAAAAGCAACAAATGCACTGGAGAACATAAAAGGAAGGCTTTAGTAATGTGAAACACTTTTCGTCCAGTACAATGACTGGACTTCATCAGACAAATAACAGAAACACTACATGTCCTTTTATACTTAGTTAAAACCATGTGGTTAACAAATCACATAAATCAATCAATTAAACATTGTCAATTGATCATTGTTATATACTAAGTAATACTAAGCAGCCTTAAAGAAATATAACTGAAAACATACTAATATACCAGTGCTGAATCTAAAAACAACAAACATATATATGCAAATTTCATACTATAGAATTAATATATAAGGAAATAAATTAGGTAACCTTAAAATTCTCCAATGCATTCATAAAAAATTCCTATAAGTATATATATCTATCTATATATATATATATATATATATATATATATATATATATATATATATAAATACATAAATATGTAACTAAATCATGTATATTTAGTTAATTATAACGATGAAGCATACTTTTTCACTAATCTATGGTTATTAAAAACCTTTAAAAAATCTGAATTAATTTAATTTCATGCATTTAAAACAAGTTACAAGTGAAAAGCGCTTCACGTTATTAAAGCCTTCCTTTTATGTTCTCCAGTACCTTCGTTGATTCTCTAACATGTAACAATTTTCAGAATTTTAAATTTGCTATTTTAAAACATGTTTGTTGTGGTCTAAGAGGAGGGGATTTGAAGAATAGGATGGAAGAGAGGGAAGCTGTGTGGCAAGTGAGATTGAAAGCACAGACTTTCCCTGGACTCAATGAAAAAATCTCCCTGCAACCTTTTTTAATTAGAAAATTTTACAATATTAAATCTTTTGCTGCATCAACTTCCTTTTATATTTCTGAAGCTTAAACTTATAATGTCTTGGTAGTATGAATTTGAAAAGTTCCCTTTAATGGCTTTGTGTTTTTGTGGTAAAGTTATTACGTGTATTTTTATGATATAAGAAAGATGATTTTAAAACACTGTGGTTCTAGTATTCACTTTTTATTGTTCTTTAATTGTCTTTTAATTGTTTCTAATTGACTAATTAGGATTCTCATTAAGTTATTTAGTGGAGGACATAACAATGCACTGGTGATGTAGTGTGTTTGATTCTGAAGAAGTCCCTACTTGTATGGGGACAAAAGCACTTAATCATTTGTGTTTTTATTTGTGTGACTCACATTAAACATTTATTATTTTAAATAACTACACCTGGGCTCCATTTTTCCACTGCTTATGGATTTTATTTCTTTAGTGGTTGATTTTGGCCGTGTTCTCTTTATTTTCATATTTTTGTTACTCAACATTAAGTAACATAACAGTCAGTATAGTAACAGCATGCCAGTACAAAGTAAACCATAGGGCCAACAAAACAGTTAGTTTAACAAACATGTTAACATTGCATCATAATAAAACATAACAATAATCAAATACATTTTCCAATATATAGTTAATTTAACAAAATATGTTATTATTAAATCATAATAAACATATCAATAACGAAACACATTTTTTCAAAATATAGTTGTTTGACAAAATATGTTAATATTAAATCATAATAATAAATAACAGCAATAAATAAATGAAGATAAGAGGTGGAGAGAGATAGAAACATTCCATTACTGACATTGAAGATTATATCCCTGAAAACACTGAAATATATACTCTATAGGTGTGTAGTGTCAGGTTTGAGTAAAGTGACTACAATTTTCCTATTACTGATGTAGCACATACATACCTCTCAAGCTGTTAGTATGGTTCAGTATGGGCCAAGCAGTAATAAATGCAGCTACACCACTACACAGAACAGTTTCACATAATGTGGACTTATATAACTACCCAGGTGTTCTGTAAACAGATTTGGTAATACATTGCATTCTATGTAATAATTTATTTGCTAATCATGTGACAGATGATTAGGCAGTTTTAATTACATTACAAGAAATCATGACACTTGAGAGGCATTAAACTATACAGCCGTCATGTCTTAGTTGGCAGGCATGGGAGTAGAAACCAATAGCTGTGACTGCAGGGACATCTGCAAATAATTTAATAATTGACTGCAGCAACTTAGTACAGACATGCAAGGGATACAGCCATACTGGGATTACACAACTTTATTTATGACACAACAATGCTGATGAACACATTTTTGGTATTGATGTTAACATTCTATGAAATCTAAACACAATATCTGCTCATGCTATGCTGAAGAGGTCATAACAAGGCCGAAATATGCATATCCATAGCTAGTGGGGTTTGGCTTTATTGGCCTGAAATTGTCCATTAAAATGACTTCAAATGTAAAAGTCATGGGCATTCAGAATCGCCATGTAGCTGAAAAAACTGATGTTCATAAGGGTCATTTGCATATATCCCATGGGCCTCTGTTACAGGAGGTTTGGGAGTTCACTCTTTGAAAGTTCTAGCTTGACTGGAGTTTTCATTTAGTTTTTTTCTCATTGGTTTTTCAGTGTGACCTTTTAACTCTTTGTTTTTATTTGTTTTAATTTGTTATTTGGGATATTTTGCAATCACCCTAATGAAAATGGACATCAATTTTCTGGGGTTGGGAGGGTGACCTAATGGTTAAGGTGTTTGCCTTACAAACACAAGGTGCAGGGTTTGAGTCTCACAAGAGATAATTGGCTAAGCTTAAAATGTCTCGCAAGGGCAGTTAGCTTAGTACTAATCTATGAACCTATGAACCTATGAACCTATAATATGGGCTACCTCACCCATGTATTTGTCGTGTTCCTGGTGAGAGAGAAAATGTGAGCATTGTGTGACAGATACTGACAATTTAGTGCTATATACCACTAGATTTGAACCCAGGACTGTGTCCAGGGCTGTGTGTATCAAAATGCACTGCATACAAAGCATTTAACAGACTGAGCTACTAAGTCACTGCTGACTCTTGAGTGACTGATACCTGCCTGGAGATCACCTGGAACTATGCTATGGACTGAGCAATACAAGTTACAGGGAATTCCCCTGACATTCTAGTACTATTACAGTGTTATACTAGACTGCAGTGACAGTAGAACACACATACATGGAATACAACCATAGTGCATATATGAAAAAAGCTGTAGTTTAGAATCAACAATGTTAGTGAACACATTTTATTGTTATTGGTTTGAAATATCTGTGAAGTCCACACACAATATCTGCCCATGGACTGTGCTACCTCACCCATATACCTATTACCTGATATCTGAGGAAGAGAGAGCATTATGTAACTGATATTGGCCTGGAGACAGCCTTGGACAGTACTATGAGTTAAGCAATACAGTTTGGAAGCCATTAGATTTGCTGGCTAAGCTATTACAGTGTTACACTTGACTGCAGCAACCTTACCATAGAAAATCAATGCATGCAGCCCTACTGCAATGATTTTGACAACACAATCCTGCTGAACAACATTTTGCTTGCTGTTACTGGTATTGCTAATACTTTATTGAAATACAGTTCTTATTGTTCATTTATTGCATTTCATTTCTACAGCTCTAATTGCCCATTTATTGCATTACATGCCCATATATTGCACTACAGTTTTTCTTGTGTATACTTTATTGCAGTAAATGCTTTACTCTTTCTCACTTATTGCACTACAGTTGACATACTAAATCCATACTTACCATGCTCACGGTGCAACCTGGCCAGGCGTCTGGCATGAGAGTCGTCATTGCGAGCCCTCTCAGCTGCACCTGTTGGGAAAGAAGCACACTGTTATGCATACCAGTTTTGCAGACATTCAGCTTGGATTTTGGTTAGACAGAAGAAGACATACTTACATACTTGTGGAGCATTCCCAGCTCGAGCTTCCTGGACCCAGGTGTCCAGGGTTTCCCTCTTTCTCCTTTTCAGGTCATCAAAATGGTGATGACACTGCTCACCTGTCCACAGGATACCAGTAATACTGAAGAGTTCCCTGGCCAAGTTCCAAGCCTCTGCCTTACATTCTGAGCCCTGGAATCTGCCCTGCATCAGTAGGGTTTCATGGTTTCAACAAGGACCCGACCATGACCTTGTACTCCTGAATGCCCCACCTCTGTGCCAAAAAGTGCATACCTTCGCCAACACTGCCGGACATACCAACATTTGATTGAACTCCAATGTCTGTTGCAGAATTCCTGCCTATTGGGCTTAATATAGGATGTTTTCCTGCCCTTACTTATCATTCGGTAATATTCAAAAAAGTGCTGTGTTGCTTAGCAGTGCACAAACCAGCAAAGCGAAGCCAAGCAGCATGAAAGCTCACAGAACCATGGTTTTAGCAAGGCTTAACACCACCAAACATTAGTAGCCATTAGCATGTTTATGCACTGCTTGGTATGAATGAGCAGTGCTTAGCAAAGTGTAGCAGTGCCAAAATTCACAATAGTTTAATGAAATTAAAGGAAAATCATACATTCCTTTACAGACATATTCTGCCTGTTATGGACTTGAACCCAGGACCTACTACACATAAGACTGTAAGTCTATCCATGTAACTAGTTGGACATTATTAAAACTAATATACCTTCACATATACTACTAGGCTACCTGTTAGCTTTGCTGAGCACCGTGCCACACCTTGCTGTGCAAACATGCTTAAACACAACTATAATTAAATAATTAATTACATTCGGTTTCGATTTTCTGATGTCTGGTAGGTATCAGCCATGTATGTATGAGCTCTGCTCAGCTCTGCAATGCTCCATGCCACGCAAACGTAAATAAAAAAAAAATTAATTATGATAATTAATTACATCTGGTTTCTATTTTTAGATGTTTGACAGCTGTCTATATGTGAGCACAGCTTGGCATTGATGCGCTCCATGCTGTGCCACCCAAACATGCAGTAAAAAAATAAATAAACATAAAATAATTTAAAAAAAAATAACACGTCATAAAAATGAATTATTATAGAGTTGACACACTTCACAACATTACAACAGTGGGGGCAAGCATTACAGGGAGCCTCACACTCATCTGCAGCCACAGGTGGCCTCTACTCCTCTACATACATTGATTCAATATCCATGTTCCTTGGCTCCCCTCGGCAGCATGCCATCATTAATATGCATGGCACACTGCTGAGGGGGAACCATGGCCATGTAGATGGATATATTTCGTGTAGGCTCTACACTCTGCCTACACAGATTTTATTAAATCATGGGGAAAGACTTTCACCTCCAAAGGCTTTTTCAGGCAAATGGTTTGAATTAAAAACAAAGTCTCTTAAATACTTTATTTCAAGTCATATGACATCCAAAAGTTAAACACTTATCAATTAAGCATTTAAAGCAACCCATAATTAAAAAAAAAAAAAATTATTTAACCATACCTGGCATTTTCTTTAGAGCTTTTTTAAAGTAAAATCCATTTATTTTCTAAAACCTCAGTGTAATTAGTTATGTCACTTTCCTCTTATATTCTCATATATATTCCGCCATATTAAAAAAGTGAAGACATGTGAAGCATCAGTATTTTTAATATGTTTATACATTGCATTTGTGTCTAATTCTCTTCTTATATCAAAAATATGTTCACATATTCTATCTTTGAATCTCCTATTAATTTTTCCTATATAAAAAGCATTACATCATGAACATCTAGACATATGTATAAAATTTTTAGTGTTGCAGGTACCATGACTTCTAAGATTAAATAGCTTATGTGTGACTGGATGTACAAAAGATGTATCACTGCAGACATATTTACAGAAATGACAATTAAAACATTTTTGAGCACCAAATTTATTTATAGAAATCTTTTAAACATGTTTTTCTTGTCCTTTATAACATTGGTGTTTTCATAACCTTACTATGGAACAACAACATGCTATTATATCTTTGTTTTCCGATAATGAAATCATTATAAAAATAAAATAAAGGTGTGGGCATTGTTGTCTAGATGCAGATATTTACAATATGAAAATGTTTGAACTACTTAATACCAATGACTATGAAATATTAGATAAAGGGCATTTAAATTATATTATTTCTAATGTTAATACTAGTATTTATGATATGCATCTCAATGGGCAGATATCTTTCGAAAGGATTGGATATTTTCATGTTGCACACCCGAGGATTCCATTTATATATGGCATCCTGAAAATGCATAAGTCTACTACACCCCCCCCCTTAAGACCTATTGTTTGGGCCACTGGATGGGTTACTGAACCTTTATTTAAATATGTTGAATTTCATGTCAAAATGGTTCTAAGTTGTTCTAAAGCAATTGTAAAGGCCACCTCACAATTTCTAGAACTTCTTTATATGTGGTCTAAAGTTAATAATGTTTCAGATTGTTATTTTAAAACCTTAGATGTGGGTGCTCTATTCACATCCATAGCAAATTATACTGGCATTGAATTTCTAAGAGAGTTCATTACTTCTTGTGCAATTTTCTCTTCTACAGAAATTGAAGCTATTTGTACCCTAATAGAGTTGGTTTTGTGTAATAATGTTTTTCTTTTCCGTGATGTAATATATACACAGTGTAAGGGAGTAGCTATGAGTATGCCCATGGCTAATAATTATGCTAATTTAGTTGCAAATATTTGGGAAATAAAATTTGTTTTAATTACACTAATAATACATTTTTGCATAACATTTTATTCTATAAACATTTTGTTGATTACCTATTTTAATTTGGAAAGGGTCTTTAACTACTTTTTATGACTTTATGGATTATTTGGATTCAACATCTGATTTTTTATGCTTTAAATATACCATTAATTTTATCTGAATTGACTATTTAGACATTAGGTTGTTCAAAAACATTGATGGTACAATTGGAACTACACTTTATAAAAAAGACGTTAAGAAAAATACATACGTGCATAAATATAGTATGCACCCCCCTCATATTTTCAATAACATTGTTAAAAATAAGCTTACACGTGTTGTTAAATTAAACACTAATAGAGAAAATATGAACAAACAAATGCATTCTATGGCCAATGATTTTCTTGACAGAGGGTATAATTATAGTGAAATAATGGATTCCTTTACTAGAATACAAAGAGATATAGGGGACTATATACACCCCATATTCTCGAATGAATATCCCTCAAATCATACTAAAATGTTAGACATTAAGAAAAATCATGCATATAAATTTATATGCATTTTGCCATATGATGCAAATACTTGTAGCATCATATGGCAAAAAATTGGCCTCCACGGGACCCAATAACATCCCAGGCTGCATCCTACATGAACTCAGGCAGGAACTTGCAGTACCATTAGGCACTCTATTCAACCAAAGCTTGAGTACCAGCTTCATCCCAGCCAAGTGGAGGACAGCTACTGTCATCCATTTGCACAAAGTTGGAGTGTCCACTGATCCAGGAAATTATACACCCATCAGCCTAACTAGCCTGATCTGCAAGGCCATGGAGCGAATTATCATGGACCTCATTAACAAGGACATTTGCAACCTCCAGATACTTGATCCCACACAGCTTAGTTTTGTCAAGGGGGGGGTCATGCCTGTTAAATTTGTCAACTTCTTTGAGACAGTCACCAAAGCCATAGATGAGGGGACAAATGTGAACACCACCTACCTTGACCTGGCCAAAGCCTTTGATACTATTTCCCACTCAGGTATAATAGATAAAGTCTCTCGACTAGGCATCAATCCATATGTTGCCAGATGGGTGGCAAACTGGCTCACTGATAGAACGCACCTAGTCAAAGTAGGGAAAGCCACCTCAAACAGTAGACCTGTAACAAGCAGTGTACATCAGGGATTGGTCTTGGGGCCTCTGCTGTTTGGGATATACTTCTCAGATGTGCAGGCCAACTCTAGTAGGCTATGGCTGACCAGGTTTGCAGATGACTGTAAGCAGGGTGCTGTCATCAATTCCTATAGTGATGTGGATATCCTCCAAGAGGGTCTCACCAAAATAAATGACTGGTGCCAGAAACATGGCTTCAAATTGAATGCCAAAAAATGCATCTTCATCCCTTTTGGGGAGAGTGACATCCCCACAAATTATCACATTGATAATAAGGTACTAAGCATGCAATTAGTCATGAGGGACTTGGGAACCCAGGTCGCTACCAAAACTGACCTTTGACCACCATATTGCCTCCAGTGTATGGAAAGCTTTCTACATGGCCCACCTAATTAGTAAGTGCATCTCATCCAGGGAGAAGGTGGTCATAACATCCCTGAATTCTTCCCTTATAAGACCCATTATTGAGTACAATGCCCCTTTCAGCATGTACTTCACAAAGCACACGCAGCAGCTGGAGAGACCACAAAGGTTCCCCATCTGGAGAATCCAGGGCCTCAGACATCTGCCCTACACAGATAGGCTAAAAGCCCTGTCCCTCTACTCGGTCTCCTACAGACTCTTCAGACGTGACCTCTGTCTGGTATACAAAGCAATCTGATGGGACTGCTGCATATCCGCAAGTCAAGCTTCACTCGAATAACCAGCACACGTGACCTCAACCTGGTCTGTGACATCAGTAGGACTTGTTGGCAGCACAGATTTGTGTCCCAGAGTCTCCCCCTTTTGCGGAACAAACTCCCTCTCCATGGAAAGCAGAGTACCTCATTAAACCTTTTTTAAATGCAACCTGGATAACTGGATGGGGAACAGAAAATACACCCCTAGGATTCTACCTGTGTCTCTGTTGGACAGTGGCATAGGGTGCTAACTTGCTGGAACATGGGCTAAATTCTTGGCTAGGCTTGTAAGGACCACAGAGCTAATAGCCTGGTAATGTCCTATGATCCTATGTTCAGATGTTCATGATGCAATGCTTTTTATATTGGAAAAACTAATAGGTGACTTAAAGATAGAATATGTGAACATCTTTCTAATATAAGAATAGAATTAGACACACATACACTGTATAGACATATTAAAAATACTGATGCTTCACGTCTTCAGTTTTTTAATATTACAGACTATATATGAGAATATAAGAAGGGGTGCCATAACTAATTACAATGAGGTTTTAGAAACTAAAGTGATTTTACAGTTTAAAGCCTATCAGTTCCCAGGGCTAAATGATAATTTTATTTTAAAACCAACTCTAAAGGAAATATGAAGTATGGTTAAATAATTTTTGTTTTTTTAAATGAAGGGTTGCTTTAAATGCTTAATAGATAAATATTTAACTTTTGGAAGTGATGTGACTTGAATTAAAGTATTTAAGAGACTGTTTTTATACAAACCATTTGCTTGAAGAAGCCTTTGGGGTGAAAGTATTTGTTTTACTTGTAACGTATAATAAAGTCTGTTTTGACTGAGTCTTGTGATGCTGGTTTCACTTTTGTTTTATTATTTTCTGGATTTGCTTCTGTGATTTCCATGCCTCATCCCTTAATTTTTATAGGGATTTAAGGTTTTATCAGTGTATCAGTACAGTGGTGACTGCAAGAATTCATTACTGCAGAAAGAGCTGAAATAGCAATTAAGTTTGAATACCACCTCCCCACCGGGTATCAATGAAGCTTATCACTAGCAAGTGAATTAAGATGCAGAGCTTCAAAAATTTGAGTTAGATCAGTTTTGATCAATTTTTGTGTTGCTATGCCTTTAAAATTTTTGTCGGACTTTTACAAAGTTGTACAGTTTCCTTTTCCTGTTTGTATATAAGCAGAGAGCTCTTGCCTGTGTTTTCATTGTCTTTGTATTCTGAAGATGTCCATCATTAGAAAGGATGAAAGCACTTAATTTTAATTTGTTTTATTAATTAAAATTTGTTATTTTTATACATTCACCTTGGTTCATTAGTCCTTGGCAGCATTTGGATCGTTTTGAAGTAAGTGTTTTTTTTTTTGTTAGACAACTGTTGTGATTTGGGTTTTGAAGTCAGGAAATAAGAGGGGACAACTTAACTTATTTTGTAGACCCTAGAAGTTAGCATTGAGGGTATTACTGCTATGGCAGGGTCTTGGGAAACTACTGGTGAGCAGTTTAGTTATGAGCAGCATGGAGATAGTATTACTGGCTTAAGTCTGTGGGTTGATGGGTTGAGCGATTTTAATCTGTAAAATGTATGCGGCAGTTGTTACTTAGTGGAGGAGAACGGTAGTATTTGTATTGTTGTGTGGAATATTAGTAAGAAATGGGTGTCAAAGGTTATGATTACTGGTTCTGAAACTGGACCTTAAGATCTCTGATATAACTGGAGTAAGGCCACGGTCTGCATACCATTCTTACATGTCATGGTTGCTGCAGAGAAGAAGGTTTATGCTAAAATCCCCCAGGAAAATGTTTTAGAGGGAGGATTGGAGTTCTTTATAGAACATTTTGATGGAAAATGAATAGAATCTCTCATAAATAGATTTTCCCATGCCTATGCCATGGTTTAAATTTAAAATCATTTGCAATCACCCATCCAGTAATCCATACTAGTTTTAAAGGCTCTCAGGAAATACTCTGTTTAATACTGAAGTGTAACGTATTCCAAAAATGGGGAATATGTTGTATGTGCCAGATGGTATTGTTAAACTAGAGGTCACAGAAGCAAATCCTAGTTCAAAGTTGCAGAGAACACCCCAGCCATACCTGGTTACTCAGTCTATCTTTCATTCAGACCCCAAGCGGTGGGCAGGAAAACAGAAGGAGGTAGAGTTGCAATATATATAAAAGACATACACACCTCTAGCTTGGTCAAACAGTATGACGCACAGGAAGTATACCAGGTGCAGTTAACAATTGACAAGACCCCTATTTAAATCATAATTAGCTACAGGCCTCCAACTCTGACTCAAGATCTCCACTCCACCTATCTGGACCACTTTGAATCTATCAAGATTAAACCCTTTAACATGATCCTTGCTGAATTTAACTATCCAACCATAGATTGGAAGAAATGCTCATACCAAAACACAAATGCTCAGAGATTCCTTGATTTCGTCAATGCAAATGCCTTGAACCAGTTGGTTGACACCCCTGCAAGAGGTGAAAATATCTTGGACTTGGTTTTAACCAACATGAGTAAGTACTGCAGCATCCCTACAGTGTGATCAGCCCTGGTAAGATCTGACCCCAAACCTGACCACAAAGCAGTCTCTTTTGAAGTCACCATCTCCCCCCCCCAGGCCTAGTGTCAAACAAAGAAACTTCTCCAAAGCTGATTACAACCTCCTCAGGGAAGGTATAAACAGCTTTACAGCCCCCCCTCACAGAAACTGGCACATATGTCCACACTTATGCCAAAGTACTATATGAGCATTTCTATAGCTGCATGGAATCAGGAATACCAGACAGGAAGAAATCATCCTCCTCAAGGAAGAGTAAACCTGTCTGGTGGATATCTACAATAAATAAACTCTATAATAACAGGAAAAAAATGCTGTCCAGGGCCAAGAAGGAGCATATGTCTAATTGGAAGCAATCTCTCCATAGCCTAAACAAGAAAATAAGAGCACTAGCAAAATACTCCAAAGCAAACTTTGAGTCCAAATTGGCCACATCTACTAAAGACAATCATAAGACTTTCTTCACATATGTCCACAATCTCAAGGGAAGCACGCAGATCTGCTCATAACTGTTGGTCAAGAGCACCACATACACAAACCCTGTAGCTATAGTCAACCTGCTGGCAGACAGGTTCAGTGAAAACTTCACTCATCTGTCCCCCCATCAGTTAAACAGGGCACCCCCAGTACCTGCCCCCTCTCCCCTTATCTCTAGGGAGCAAGTCATCACTGCCCTCTCAAAGGCATAAAATACAGCCTGCATGGGACCCAATAACATCCTAGGCTGCATCCTACATGATCTCATGCAAGAACTTGCAGCACCATTAGGCACCCTATTCAACCAACGCCTGAGTACTGATACTATTCTGCACTCAGGTATAATAGATAAACTCTCTCAACTAGGCATCAATCCATATGTTACCAGATGGGTAGCAAACTGGCTTACTGATAAAACCCACTTAGTCAAAATAGGGGAAGCCATCTCAAGTAGTAGACCCGTAACAAGTGGTGTACCCAAGGGATCGGTCTTTTGGCCTCTGCTGTTTGAAATATACTTCTCGGAGGTGCAGGCCAAATCTAGTGGGCTACGGCTGACCAGGTAGTCTCAAACTGAATGCCAAAAAATGCATCATCCCTTTTGGGAAGACTGACATCCCCACAAATTATCGCATTGATAATAAGGCACTAAGCATACAATCAGTCGTGAGGGGCTTGGGAACTCAGGTTGATAGCAAACTGACTTTTACCACCGTATTGCCTCCATTGTATGGAAAGCTTTATATATGGCCTACATCATTAGTAAGGGTAGCTCATCCAGGACAAGGTTGCCATAACATCCCTGTATTCTTCCCTTATAAGGCCAATTATTGAATACAATGCCCCTTTCGGCATGCACCTCACAAAGCCCATGCAGCAGCTGGGGAGACCACAGAAACCCCTCACCCGTAGAATCCAGGGCCTCAAACATCTACCCTACAGAGATAGGCTAAAAGCCCTGTCCCTCTACTCAGTCTCCTACAGACTCGTCAGAGGTGACCTCTGTCTGGCATACAAAGCAATTTCAGACCCTGCCTTGATGGGGCTGCTGCATATCTGCAACTCAAGCTCCACTCGATTAACCTGCAAACGAGATCTCAACCTGGTCTGCGACATCAATAGGACTTGTTGGCAGGACAGATTTGTTTCCCAGAGATTCCCCCTTTTGTGGAAAAGACTCCCTCTCCACATAAAGCACAGTACCTCATTAAACTTTCTTAAGTGTAACCTGAATAACTGGATGGGGAGCAGAAAATACACCCCTGGGATTCCACCTATGTCCCTGCTGGACAGTGGCATAGGGTGTTGACTTGTTTGAACATGGGATACATTCTTGGCTAGGCTTGTAAGGGCCTCAGGGTCAATAGCATAGTAACTTGCTATGATCCTATGATCCTTTATAATTTTATATCAGTACAACAGACATTTGTTTTACCCCAGTTCTATTTAGGTGAATGAATTTATAGTGTACATTTACTGTATGGAAAGCCAAGCAAAGGTCACCTCTCTGGAGTCTATATGAAACTAAGTAAAGTGATAAGGTTTTTAATCAGATTCGTTAAAGGTACTAAGACCTGAGATCATTTTAGTAAGGAAATGTTGAGATTTTTCAAGCTAATTTAGTTACTTAATGAGTTAGATTCAATGATGGATCTAGTAATCCTCCACAGTGCTGGGTAGCACATTTCCCGAAATATTATCCAATGTATGACTGCTTCCTGTGTTGTTATAATATAAATTATCCATCTCCACTTTAGTCTCCTTCTATAACCACCCTCATCACCTCCATACTGCCAGTAATGCCAATGTTATACAAATCCACCAAAAACATTGGTAAGACCCTTTACAAATACTCTGTAGCCCATGCCTGGAACTCACTCCCTCTCAACATAAGAAGCATTCAGCATAAATACCTGTTTAAGAAAAAACAAACTTTTTCTCCTGAAGACTTGGTCATGCCCTTGTCAAACCCCCCACTTGAACTAGTCTCCCCTCTTCTCATCGTATCTGCTTTCCCTATCAGCTCTTTGTCCTCCTTGTACTTGTGGTAGCAAACTGTGTTCATACTGTACTCAGTGTAATATTCTCTAAACCTTTTAATTGCTATTTGGCCTACGCTATATACTGTTCTCAAATTTTGGAAATTGTACTTGTTATTTTTACTTATGCATTGCATTGCTGTACACAATTTTTTTGACTTGTACTATATTTCTGTGACTCTAATATTTTGTAAATATTATAATTCCTTGTATTATTTCTGGAGCTTTTACCCTTGGGTCTCCACTGAAAACGGGCCCCTGGCTCAGTTGGACTAACCTGGTTAACAAATGTCAATAAACAAACAAATAAATAAATGACAGTTGCATGCTATTTCTACTGGCTTTTTGATGGTGTTATTTCCCTGTATGTCACCCCCTATAAAATGACCTCTAGTTCAGTGGGAAGTACCTGGTTAGTACAGACTGAGGTAGCTGCACGTGAATGAAATGAAGGATAAATAAATGTCTATATATCTCATGGACTAGGATTGTCTTAAGAGACTTTGTATCACAAAGAATGTGGTTGTCCAGCAAGAAATGATGCATGAGATGTGATGAATTACAGCAGATCAAGTTACACGTAAAAAAGACAAATACAGGGAGGAAAACAGGGAATTCATGGCTATTTTTGCAGTGCTTGTGACTGGAAATAATATGGGATACATTATGATCAAGGTTAATAAAGGATTAGTGGATGAAGTAAAGAGTAGAAAGCACTGGTTCAACAAGCAACAGAAGAATAAAAAAGTGAAGAAAGATAGAGGACTCAAGAATGTAAGACAACATAAGAACTAACGACCTGTTCTTTGGCAAATATTGTACTTTGGTGTTAGAATGTTGTGCATATAGAAAGTGAAACATGAATTAAGAGTCAGAGACACTGACATGGACTTCATTGCTATCACAGTGAGGTGGGCCACAGAGAATGATAAGCATTACATGTCAGTCCTGCAAAATCTAATGTTTTAGGGAAGAAGTTTGAAGAAGGAGGGAGGTGAAGAAATGATGTTGCTGCCATTCTCTGACAACACTCTTTGGCTACATTAACAAAACCTGTTGTTCCAGACTGAAACTATTATACTAGAAGTATGAGCTGTGGAAATTAGATTTTATTCACAGAGTTATTGAGGCCTTACTCTTCAAGACAGTGAGAGTAAAAGTACTGCTACTTTTGCTTGAGGAGACAACCTGAAGTGGTTTGGGCATTTTGTAAGGAAACTACTGGGATTACGGCCCTTACAAAGTTGGGGGGGGGCAACCCCATGGCCACAGGGGCTCAGTTTAGGCTACAATAGACTTTCTGTAGCAGTAAGTCTCTTGAAACCTTAATACCGAAGAAAACAAAGAACTTTTGCTTCTCTTGTCTTGAAAGTTTTTTTTGGCCTTGTTAATTCACAGTAATTGATATTCTTCTTAGCAAATTGTGTATCTCTTTCTATGCCAAACATCAACTGTAAATTTGCAAAATAGCCAAAAATGCTGGAACAAAATTTTAATAAATCATTTAAAAAGTTTCAGTCAGATTGTCCTGAAGTTCTCCTGGGGGACTTGCCTCTGTGAGTACTGTACAGTTTATATATGTATTCATTCTGAATTTGAACAAAAAATGCACAGAAGTGTGAAATCACTGATAATTTTACTTGTTCTTCTATTCAAGTTGTTTTTACCCTGATGTGCCCCTGCAAGATGTGTTAGCCAAAAGACAGTTGAAAAATAGATTGCAAGAAGATATTAAATATAGGAAACTAGAAATAAGGGCGGTTGAATGTATTTCAAATGGTTTAAAAGTGGCCATTTTACAATAAGTTAAACTTAATGTTAAAGCTGTTATTACCATATATGGGAGCTTCTTTAATAAGTGAAACACCCAAATGCTGATATTTGTTTTGCCAACACAATTTGATCAACAAATCAGATGATCAACAGGTGTACAAGATCAACATTCCCATGGGTTGCAGAATATGCTCCTTGCCTGGGGATTGTGCAATCTCAGAGTTAATATATTATCTAATTAGCAGGGGGAATGGGGAGTACAGTTGATTTCTTTTGCACGACCTGAGGTTGTACCTCAGTGCATGTGCATTGGAGTGTCAATTTTTTTTTTTTACTTTTTGCAGTTAATGTTCGTCATGTCACTTTATTGAAGTTTATATTAGCTTCAGTAACTATATATATATATATATATATATATATATATATATATATATATATATATATATATATATATAGATAGATAGATCAGATATAGATATACATATATCTATATATATATATATATATATATATATATAGATATATATATATATATATATATACATAAATATATATATATATATATATATATATATATATACATATATATACACACACACACACACACATTGCCAGAATTATACCTCAAGAAACTTCATCCATAAATATCATGGTTTGATCTCATGTTCTTATGTAGGTTCATTTTCAGATAGTAACACCTATCTCGTGGATAATTCTGTTATTTCATGTTCTCACATATCACATCTTTTTTATTTTCATCCCACATTATGATGCCCCATCTTTCCAGTGGATAATTCTTATCACTGCTTGTTAGCCCATATTGTTATCCCACATTAAGATGTGCCACTTAACCAAGTACATCATCCACTTTATCCCCTTTCATCTGAAAATGATATTGGTTCAAGATAGTTTACACCAATGTTTTCTTATTGCTCTTTTCCTTCATTATTTTCTCTTAGCCCTTTCTTATGATAAAAGCTAAACAATAAGAATCTTGGTGAGCTAGCCCCATCCCTAGAAATACCTCTTCTTATGTTTAAAATCTCCTCTTCTATCAGGTGTCCCTCTAGGGTGGGTTTTGAAAGCAGATAATATCATTACCATGTTTTTCATTGCTAAATATTGGTTGAGCCTTTGTTAGTATCTGTTGAAGCGTGCTTTTTCATAACACTAAATTTCTGTTTATTATTTCTAGTAAAATATTCCCTCCTCTAATCATCAGTAGATTGGAGCTCCTTTCACCTTGATTGAACTATATCTCCCCAATCCATTGCCTACTAGTAATCATACTATAACTGTTAGGAATATAAAAGCAATACTACGCAAATGATCACAAGAAATATAATATGCACAACTGTATTTACCTTTAATTAGGTAAAGGTCCTTGCCTTAACCTTTACAAGCACTTAATTGTTTTCACTTCCGAAATTGTGCAGAGCTGTACGTGATACCCTTTGTGTAAATTTAAGTCTGCCTCTCCAGTTTTCAAGACTAGTGCTAGAGGAAGCCACAGCAGTGCTTGCTTGACCTGTAGTAGTAACTTATCCCATAGTCTTGGAAGATGTAGATTTAAGAAACTATCCCTGCAGTAAGCCTCATTTTTCAATGGAGTATAGATTTAGGTTCCTAGTACAGGTGTTTATACAGGCACTAATTCTGTGAAGAAATAAGAAATCAAATATGATTGGAGCTTTTGTGGCTTGAAAATGAGAAACAGGCTACCTCAGGGCAGTTAGTCAGCTACTGAGTATAAGCAGATGCTAATCTAGCTGGATAGTTGAAGGATTTAACACTTTTAATTTACTTGGTTAAAAATCAATGGACACTTTCCAGGTGAGAGACATTGTTGGAGTTGTACATACTGATGGGGGTCACTGAAATTGATGATAGGTATGATAAGGAAAGAGCATAGCGGTAAGATGACTTCTTTATAATGTTGAGGATATTCTCTTGGAAATTAATGAGGCCAGACACAAGGATTTAATGAATATGGTAGAAACATGCCAACTGAATGAGAGAGAGAGAGAGAGAGAGAGAGAGAGAGAGAGAGAGAGAGATTGTCCACATAAGTACCTACTTCTCCTATGACCATATCTGTCTGAAGAGGAGCACTACTTATAACAAATGATGTGGAATCAGTTTGCCAAATTCTATCATGCTTCACTTTTTTGCATTTAGCTTGAAACTATTTGGTACAGCAGATATATGAATATTTCTGCCCTTGTTGGAGCTGTTTTGTATCTGCGATGAGTGGATAACAGTGTCCAGGTTACAGTCATTTGAAATCTTGCTCAATCATACTTCTGGGGTATTGGCTTAGACAGCTGCAAAATAAATGCAAAACAAGAAGTGTACCATCACTGATCCCTGCGGTACACCACAATAGCTTTGATTTTACAAACAAAGAGTGTATCACCAACTTTTCCTACTTGGCATCAGTTGAATAAGATTTGCAATCCCGCAGACACTGTAGGAGTTTACATTAAGTTTCTCTAACAATACCAATGTGGGTAATAGTGTCAAAAGGCTTGGCCTGATCAATATAAGCAGCATGCATAGAATGAACACTGCCCCAAGAATCTATTACTTTTTCAGTGAATTTTGCTAATTTCAGAAGACAGTATCTGTCCTGTACAAAGCCAAAGTATTTGGGATCTAGATCACTTAAGTTAAATGTGTCTGCATAAATGACTTCTACTATGATACATCCATAACTTTGCATATAAGGCTGGTGAGGCAGATGGGTATGTAATTACTCAGGTCTGTAGAGGGGCCACCCTACTGTAGGGAAATGTCAGTGGCTGTACTGCAGGCATTATGTTTTCAGCCCTCTGCAGCAAATTTCCCAGATAATCTAAAATTCTTTGACGACTTCCATTGTTGTTTCTAGGACTAGCTTGATTTTTTTTCCTCCCCTTAAAATATACTTATCTACAAATATAAGGAGCATGCTGTTTGCTTTTATGGGTTCATCTAATTCTTTTAATATGTTTCCCACCTTTTGTGCTCCTTATCTCTGCCTTAGCTCCATGAACTTATTCATTTTTTTTTGCATAAAGATGTCAAGATCCAGCCATAACCCTTCTGACAGAAAGCACCCTTCTTTAGTTAAGACAGATTTACTGGCCTTTCATATGGTGAGGCTGTCACTCCTACTTTCATCAGGGATGGAGCAGGGCTATGAGCATCATATAAATGGCACAGGGATGCTGTGCTGTTTTAGGAAACTAAGGGGAAGGGGAAATCTTAGCCAAACAGAGCATATATGTAACAATAACTGTATGATATTCCAAGACATGTTAATGTGAGACCTAGAATAACCAGACTGAACAACTGAAATGTGTACTTACATCTATTAAGTCTGAGACTGCTGTTTCTTGGAGAATTTCCTGTTGTATGGTATCCAATCTCAGAATCGGTATGCTTAAGTCTATGGATGTGAGGGACTTAGCTACCACACCATGGAGTGCAGTGTCTTAACCCCCTCCATAGGAAGAACTTAAAAGAAAAACAGCAATGTTCAAAATTTGTTGTTGTCATGTCTTTTCTTAGTTATTTTTTCATAATTCTGGATCTTGCACCTACAAGTCTCGAAATTACAATGGAGAGCCCTGATAACTGATCAAACTGTATTCTGTTTTACAACAGGAAATTCTCATAGATCTCCACTGGTAAACAGTCAGACTCAAGCAGAAGCCCTCCATCCCTACCCCATGATGGGCTAGCTGATAAATCCCACTCACTCATAATCATCCTGGTTCCACTAGCTGTTAATGGAACTTAAGTCATGTGAGTCACAGTCAGGGCTGCTTCCCTCAGTGCAATGGATCTGTTTCACATTCTTATCTTATAAGCTAGGGTTTCCTTTGCTAAAATAAAACGATTAGGGGAAAAGAAGAATTCTTGTCTTGTACCTCTGAGATGTTTGCTTTGTAGGGTACCCTTTCACTAATTATTGTATCATAATTAGGATTCTTGTATGACACATGTATCCAGTTTAGGAAGTTGTTTCCATAACCCCTGCTTCCCATACAGTTTTCCTATAAACCTATCTCACTCAAATTGCTTTCTTAATACCAGTATTAATCCTGATTCAGGGCCCCTGTTAGCACATTTATCAATAAAATGTGATATAACCCATGCAAAGTGCAAACTTGCCATCATTACACACGTCACATTAATTTCAGAACATATTTATTTTTAATTTTTAAATTTGAAAAAAAAAATGAAAACAATTCTAATGGAAATATTTGACAGTAAGACACCCAACACACTGGTTGGATTCTAAAAGGCTTTCCCTCTGTTTATTACATAAATACCTAGTAACATAGCATAGACTTCCCTTCTCATGGTCAGCACTGAATTTTGCATTCTGGAGAGGCTCTGACAGAACTACCTGCCTCTATCCTTGAAAGGAAGCTGGTTAGATTGAGTGCAACATCAAGTAACACAAAGTATAGGACTCTCACAGTAACTGAGTTGCAGCATAATGTAAGTCTGTAACATGCAATAAAAACAAATTGCATTTTGCGTGAAAGGCATTCAACAGTGGCATACATTCATACAACTTATGGTTTTCTGGCAAGTCACTGAGGACTGAATTCACTAAATAATGACAGACATTTAAGTTTTATACTTCATATCCTTCAGACAATGTATGCTAACACAAAACAATGCACCAGATAACGTACCCACAGAATACTTACAACTATCAGCCTTCTCCATAGCATAGCCCATCAGTATTCTTATCAATAGGTCCATTCACGAATCACTTATTTTAGACATCTGGAAAAAGGCTTATGTCCTCCCACTACATAAAGGAGGACACAACTCTGACATTTCAAACTTCCGACCTATCACCATTCTTTCCCCCATATCTAAAATACTTGAACAGTGCATTCACATTCAGCTCCTCAACCATCTAACTAAACATCATCTTCTTTCCTCCACTCAACATGGCTTTAGGCCAGGACACAGCACCTACACAGCCCTCATTTCTTTCCTAGACACAGTAAACAGAGCTCAGAATGAAGGATCTATCGTCTGAGCATTTGATACAATCTCCCACATCCTCCTACACAGTAAACTCAGCATCTCTCCACCCACCCTTCAGTGGTTCCAACAATCATGTATCTGGCAGCACTCCTCCTCCTTTATCAATACCGGAGTACCCCAGGGTTCTATACTGGGTCCCCTTCTTTTCAATATATTCATTAACGACTTCCCCAGTTCTCTCACTTACAGTACCATCATCCAATATGCAGATGACTCAACAATAATTTGCTCCTCTAAATCTGCCTCTTTACTACAACAACTTACCCAAAAAGCATTCACCATACCTGAATCCTAGATGTCACAAAACCATCTTGCACTTAATCCCAATAAAACTAAACTCCTAATATTTACCCCAGAAAATCCAGTCAAATTGACAAGTCTAAACTCTTTATCCAGTCACAAAACAGTACTATTATAGATGTCGCCCCTAATACCAAATTGCTCGGTGTCATCATTGATGATAACTTAACCTTTGACCTCCACATCCACATTAACATAAAAAAAAACATCAAAAACTGGGGATCCCTTTACAGGCACAACTACTTCCTCTGTAACTCAGCAAAAAAGTCCCTTGCCTTATCTTTCCTACTTCCAACTCTTTTATATGGAACTCCCATCCTCACCAACATCCATTCCTCCCTTAAACTAAAACTCAACTCATGCTATAACAAAATTGCCAAATTTGCCACAAATGCAAAATACTCTACCAACCACTGCTCCTCACTACACCAACTAACTTGGCTTGAGATCCCTCATCAACTCACTTATGTGCAAATAATTATTACCCATAAACTTATCTACAATCCAGCAGCCTGGAGTACATACCAACCAAAATGACTCAAGATCAGAAAATAAAATGCTGTTGAATATTGATATACCTAAGCTCTCAGCCGGACAAATACTATACTCTTATGCTGTCTCCAAATTATGGAACAACCTCCCTGCCTCTCTCAGAGCTATCAGCAATCAAAGCAGTTTTAAAAAATCCCTTAAACTGCATCTATCCTCACAACTGATATGCACCCCTATAGACTACCCCAAAACCTAACCTTTCTCAGAATACTTACTCTTTCCCACTCTATAATTAGCCAACCCCCATTTTCCTTTTCAAATCTACTCCTTTTGCTGTCACTTTAGTCTCTGCTATCCCCACTTTAACCTTCTGCCTCAGTCTCTCTTTTCCTTTATACTATGCTCAACTATCTCTCTACTTGCATCTCACTTACTCTTATACACTTTTTCACTTTCACATGCACCTAAGTAACAATAACTCTAGTCCATTTCATCAAATGATTCTATGCATTTGAACATTTTATGTATAATTATGCTTTAACTTATGCAATACTACTGCATTATATACTGTATACACTGAGTTAATATTTTATCTGTATGTAACTATATGTGTATGTAACTATATGTGGAGCTTTTCTCCCCGAGCCTCCACTGAAAATGGGTGAGCTCTTCTCAGGCCCAGTGGACTTTCCCGGTAAACAAATGCAATAAATCAATAAATAAATAAATAAGTCAATAAATAAATAAAATATTTTATTCTAGCAACTTCCTAAGTTTATACAAGCAATATTTAAATGTTGTCCCTATTTTTGGGCCTTTGTCTAACCATTATTTTTGGCCTTGTCTAGATTTTTTTGTGCTAAGAGGTTGAGAGGTGTGCCAAGGGAGCTCTGCAACTGCAAAATATAAGAGATGTAAGTAGTCATGCTAACTGTATCATGCTTAATTCAGGCCTTATCACTATGAAAATGTCACATGGTACCTATCAACTTTTTTGCTCAAGAATTCTAGGCCAAGTCAGAAGTAATGGAGAGCAAAGACTGAAAATCAGGGACATTTTTAAATGCTGCTCTAATTTACTACAAACATTAATAGAACAATAGATTTTATATAAGCATGCATTTTCTGAATGATAAGGTCTGAAAAAAGTATCAAACTCTAACGACTGTCATGACTGTCTCATTGTAATCCAAAGGGAATGACCACAAAATCAAACAGTTTATGAGAGATAGGGCAAAATTATGGGCAGAACTGGGGACATTTGTGAGGTGTAGTGACAACACTCTCCGGAGATATGCTCAAATGTGACTCTCTCTCAGCTTGCCACACAAACATATGCACATATACACACCCAGGCACATGCAGTCATATATATTAACATACACACACACACACACACACACACACACACACACACACACACACACACAGCAACATTTTCATATACATGTATAATTGTGCCCTTGATGCCTTTACAGTCACAAGACCTGCTGAAAATTATAAAAGTAGTAAACATCATAACAGAAAAGAAAGTTATTAAACATAAATTAATGACTATTAGCACTGCACTTCAGTTTGGTAAATAGGCTATTAAACCTAAAGTACCATATAAAATAAATTTATCTCTTGAAGTCATTATTGTTTGATTTTATAAATTATTGTTTTTTAGTGCTGTAGTGCATATATGATACTATTTTGTTGAAATTATACAAATTACAGTCGTGTAAAGCAAGAGTGAAAGTGAAGATAGGTGATTCACTATGTTCAATAACAGATATATCCTGAAACATGACCAGAACAGCAACAATGAAGCATAAAAGGATGTAGCAGACAAACTACTAGATCGCACGTTTCACAGCTAACAGGCTTAAGCTATACCCAGGGTATGTCAGCCCACAGATTTACATCATGACATACTGAGAAGAAGCAATGTGACATCTGAACGGCATTTCGTAATGCTGAAGATCAAAAGAATAAGCATATGAATGCTAAAACAATGAGAGAAGACAATAAGAAACTGTTGCCAAAGGTACCCTGCCGAGCTGCAAGTTCTTAGTCCAGCTTTACTTTGAGTATAGTTGATGAGACCTGTAGGGAAACTGTATGCTTCAAAGTCAATGACAATGAATTGAGATATAACATGCCCTTCATCTACTTAATGGTGGGAGACTAATGTAAAATAGAAAGATGCTATACACCATAGAAAATCCACTTCCAGTCCCTTAAGGGCATCTAAAGGCGGTGTTTTTCACTGGCTTGCATATTGAGTTGTACAAAAGCCTGTAATTCTGAATGAGTAGTAAAGAAATTATTTATACTCAATAGTGTCTCTGTAAGCTTCTGCAATGATACATGACAATATGAATGGAGAGGGGGCCTCAGCCTGAAACATAAAGACCATGTATAGCGTATGTATATCGCCTTCCTCGACTGAAAACAACTAAATTTGCAGTGCCAGATGTCATGAAAGAAAGTCCAGAAGAATGGCTGCTTAATAGAAACAGCTACTAAGGTGCACCAAAAAACATAGTGTCAATAGAAAAAAATGTTTTGTGGAATTTCATTAGGAATAACAACTATTTATTTTAAAAAAAGTAGCATCTTAAGCTCAACTTTTTTGTGAAAAATGTAATTATATGAATTACGGGCATATTTAATTGTGTAAACAAGGGGATATTATGTTGCAATTATAAGAAACATTTCTCAATATTATCATTTCAGGACATATACAATGAATCTTTTAGCTGTAGCTGAACTTAAAAATGACAGTAGAATGAATGAAAACTACATCACCGTACATGAAAAATGAAGCTAGGCATTTACTTTTATTTCAATAAGGATATTTAGTGGGTATAAATGTAGCTGACAGTGTGAAAGGGGCTGTGGTTAGGCATTAAATTTAATGGATGGATTAAAATTAAAAGTGACCACTCTAGTATCTGTATGATATAAATGATTCTACATCACTAAAGCTGAGGAAGTCTGTGGTAGGTATAAATATATCTAAATATAAGCATTGAGAGGAAGTCTGGGTTTAATAACAGGCTCTCTGTATTTTCAAATATATTATCTGTTGATACCAGTATTGTGGTTAACATATGGCTCACTGTTTACAACATCAACAGGTTGCACAAGTCACACATGGATGAAATTTCTTCCTGCATTCATACTAACTGTTTCACAAATGGCTGGGTGGATGAATAAATAAATGGTACATATTGTTCAAAGATCACAGGCATTCTATTTGAGTTGAATTGGGAGGGAGCAATAAAGCAATCTTCAAAAGGCAAAATTCCAGGACATACAAGAGTGCAAAAGTGTCTGTCAGACAACACCATAAAAGTGCAACTTAAAAAAAAGAAAGAAAGAAAGAAAGAAAGAAAGAAACTTAAAAAAGTAAAAGACTCAAGTTCTTTGCAAATGAATGAATAATGGCCAATGAAGTATATGAGTGTGTATCTATGTATTATGCATGTGTGTGTATATGAGCACATGTATGTGTTTTCTCCTTATCTGGACTCAGCAGCATGCCATATGAAAGGCATGCACTGGCAAAAAAATGAAAATATTCAACAACCAGTCACAAGACCATTTTTATTATTGTTTGAAAACCTTTCTTCATGATTGGTAAACCTACTATTTGACATACTACTGAGTCTTTTAAATCCCTAATCCACACATTTACCACCTCCTTGCTTTTAATGAAGGATTTGTGTGCTCTTCTGATGTCCTGTAATTAAACTTTATGTTGAAGATGCCAAATTCCTTCTAGAGAACTTTGATATCAAAGGGATCTACAATAAAATCAATTGATTAAAAACACTTAACTGTATTTAACATTGTTAATTTTTGCAACATGAAGTCCTAGTCAGGTTTTGCATGGAACTGTAAGTTCATCTGTCCACATCCATGGTTAAACACTTATCCTTCACAGCATTTTAGATGTTGGGGCAGGGATTCATAGGCACAGCTCTGTTTTTCCAGAAGGTCACTGTAGGAAAAGCCACGCAGTTAATCAGACATGTATTAGGTGTTAAATAACACTGATATTCTAAGCAAAAGAGCTCATACATAAAGAGGGGTGTGGCAGTAATGTAATGATAAGCAGTAGGCTGGAGCTGTAGTGCTGATGACCAATGAGATGGACATGACAAGCAAGCCATGGAGATTTGTCTGAATAATGTGCGTTCACATGTACACTGTAGTGCTGTATGACTGCATGCAACACCTGTCCGACACAAGAAAGGCAACATTATGGCAAATGCATGCATCATTGTGGGTATGCACGTCAAAGAGGCAACCCTGTTCATCATAGATATTGAGAGGAAATGGGGAGTTAGAAAGCTAGAAAATGTCAGAAAAGCAAGAAGAGGGAAGCACTGAAGGGAATCCATAATGTTTGAAAGCTGGGGGTGAGGAAGGCTTTTCTGGAAGGGAAGAATGTTCCCTTTCTGTAAATACACCCGAGTGACCCCTCCAAGTGCATCGCCAGTTAACTCCTACTGACACCTCTAGGTGTCAAATATTGCTTGTTCATATTTGTATCAATAATACCGAAACCATGCTATGCACAAGGTTTTCAAAGATTTCATCTTAATGCTTACACAATGGCAAACAACTGCATTAATATTTGACCTCTGTCTAGTACAGGTAAAGAGATATTAATATTGGTTTTATGATATTAATTTATATAGATACAATTTTCAATTTTTTTCTAAATATTTCAATAACCAAGTAACACAGCACTCCATAGCCTCATATGAAAGCTCTCAACTAGATGAATAAAATTCTAACAGTATGTATATAACTTGAGTGGTTGCTGAGATATTGTAAGTTGTTTACAAAATATTATAAAAGTAATAGTTACTGTGTTCTCTGTGACTTATAAAACTCAGTTTAAGACCTAAAACCTAAAGAATACTACCACTATAGAAATAGCTGGTGCTGAAAGGTTTGTATTTATAATCCCTATGGTTCCACAGATATGAACATTTGTTTGAAATGTGAGGACATAATTTGATTCTGTCAAAAGATTAGGCTCCACCCCTTGGACGTTACAGTGCAAACTTCCTGAGCACCACTGGAGTGAATGACATAAACGACATAAGCATAGGCAGGGAAGGTAGTGAAGGACATCTTTAGATGGGTTCCCTATTGAGATGTCAGCATTTGAATGTTGATTGCCGACAAGCCAAAAAAAAAAAAAAAAAAAAAGGACCAAAAACACATGAGAAGGGTGAATCTCCTTTAAATTTCTTTTTGCAGGGGGGAAGGCCCCCTGCACCCCCAGAACTTATATATACCAACTTCAAGATCACCATACCTCAAGAAAAGGTAATATTCCAAGAAATGTCATTTTGGACTTAGTATATGTAAGTCCATTCTTTAGGCCATTCATTCTCTGTATTTCAGAACTCAGTCTAAGGCGTCCTGACATTTCAAATAGATACCCTTTAGACAGCATACACAGAGAAAGGCAGGCAATAGTGACAGACAAATATAGAAAGCGGACCCACAGAAAAAAGATTTGGTACACATCTAGGGTAGAGAGGACAGTGAATGATCATATACATACAGAGAGTTGATTAATGGTGATGTAGAGGGTTGGAAAATGAAAAAGAAATATAGAATGACACATAAGGGAGAGAAAACACTAGAATGGGTATAGAGTGAAATCCTGTCAGGGCTGGGGAAACAAACCCAGACATTCCTCACACTGGTGGCCAGTGTTATAGAATTGTTGTTTCCCCTGGTGGCCTGAGGGGCAAATTCTGATGGTTGTCTGACTATTTTTGGTATGTGATTTTTCCATCCATGTCAGAAGGTGCTCTGTGTTGCCATGGTGGGCATCCAGCTGGTGGCATAATTTGGTAGTTACCAGCATCCTCATCTAATCCAGGAGATCACCAGAGACTTATTTTTATCCCCATTTAGGAAATGTGCCTTCACCCCATCTTAAGAAGAGTATATAGAGGGCAGCAATAACCCCTCTGGGTCACCACCAGCAGTAGGAACCATCTTCCAACTGCAAATAGGGAGACTTAGTGGGCAGTGGTGACCTAGTGCCAGAACCATGGCCATCACAGACCAAGGTGACTACAACCTTACTTCCACCTTCTCCACCACAACTACACCTGAAGGAGAACAACACAGTCGGAAAAACTATTATACACATACACATTATAAACACAGTTGTAGTTCTACTGTGGACTGGCAAAGACATCCCACAACCTGGAGAGGTGCTCTTGCTTTCTGCATCACACAACTATGCTGCACAATACTCCTCCATGTTTGGAAAACAAAGTTTACAATCTCAAGTATACATTTATAATACTATCACAAACGTACCAAACTAATAAAGGAAAACAAGAAAGGAATGCAATACATTTCATGTAATGCCTTTTATAAATACTGTTTAATTATGAGTGCTTTCATCTTAACAAATAATAGACTTCATCAGATAAAAACTTCATCAAACAAAAAAATGTTTTCTACATTCATAAATTCACATGGACAAATAAAAAATTCAAACTTTTAAAAAGCTACGTACAAATTAACTATGACACACCTCCTCATTTTAAAAGGCACACTCCACTTCATAAAATCTTACACCTTCTGTCATGAGATGTTATGTAACTAAGAAATCATCAGTACCCCAACATACTTAAAAGTATTATAAAGTACTAGCACATGAATAAATTATTACATATGATTTGCTGATAAATATTCAACATCATTCTACCTGACGTGATGTATGAAACTTCATTCAACTCTGGTCAACTAGCAACATTCAAGTGCAATTGCCAGGTTAATTCCTTCTTTGTCAGAAGTAAGGATCATGCCTTGCATTCAAGGCTACTCTGTCCAATACTACAAATTTAAAATCATGTTCTGGATGTTCATTAATTTGTTTGAACAATGCATTTGTAATTTTCTTTTTTCTGATCTCACAGTAATACTCATATATCCTCATTTTTAATTCATGTTCAGTCTTGCCTGTGTAGAAACCTAAACATTTTTTACATAATATAATGCTACATAAACTACTCTTGCTGCGTTGCAATTATATTTACTCTTTACCTTAAAAAGTTGACACAACGCAACAAGTTTCACTTTTATGTATGATTTTACAATAATGACACAAGCTGCATTTACTCATCCTAGTGGCTCTGACAGAGATAGCTTCAGCTGTGGTCTCAAAAAAATTATTTAAGTTAAAATATTTTCTATAGACTCATAGGTCAGTTAGTCACATTTTCCTTTATTTTTATCCTCCTCCATTATAATCCAGTTTTTGCAAATAATCCATTTGATGGTATTGCAATCCATACTATATGGAGTTATAAATGAATTCTTAAATTCTTTGTTCTTATTACCATGAGTCAGTTCTTGCCTTGAAATTAATTCCTGATTATTCTCTCTTACATTTGTCAAAATTAGATTAAAAATCTTTTCTTTGAGTAATAACCTTGTTCATCAAATTATCTATAAAAGGTAATGGATAGCCTATTTTAATAAACATATTTCTCAACAGTCAGCATTCATCTAAAAACCACAGCCTCCTGCTGATTCATTGGGGTGAGCACTGG